>NW_015505897.1:428159-443421 GCF_001515645.1 Sinocyclocheilus grahami
AGAAGGTGATTTATGAGGACATTTTCAGTGTCCCCGTAATTCAAAAGGCTTATAAATAATTCAGAATGAGTTTTTTTGAAAATCTAAAAATGCAGAAAGTTTCCTGTGAGGGTAGGGTTAGGGGTAGGGTTGGTGTATGTGTGTGTGTGTGTGTGTGTGTGTGTGTGTGTTAATGCTTTAACAGACTAATACTATCCCTGCATGCACAGGTTTCCATCTCATTATTAATGCTGTGTGCATGTGTGTGTTACCTCACAAAATGTCTCACCGTCCAGCCCAACTGTGTTCTGTTGCATTGCTCGTCAAAAACGTCCACCTTTACCCGCACCATCTTCATCATCACTGTCATCCTCACCTAACATCAGTCCTACAGCCCTCAACTGTCAGTCACACCAGGTAAGTCATGTCAGTTTTTACCCTGGAGAAACCAATCATGTAATTTCCCTGTAAGGAGCCCAAGCCAACTGAAACAATAGAAGAGATAAACAAATAAAGGTATGTAGGTAAGTGTTAAAGGGATAGTCCACCTAAAAATGAAAATTATGTCATTGTTTCCTCGTCCTCATGTCATGCATGGAACACAAAAGAAAATAATCTGTAGCAAATCAGCTCATGGGGAAATATGAATAATTAACCATAACTAGTTATAATTAACTATTCATATTTTAGATCCGCTGTAGATATTTAGCTGACCTCTCAGGGTCAACTGTCTTGTCAATTCCAAGAACGTTAATTTCCTGGTTAAGGGAAATAACTTTCTTACTGTACAATTCTACAAGCTTGTAACGTAAATCTGCATGATCAGTGACTCCGGTTATGAGCAAACAATGAACAGTGTGTGTGTGTGTGTGTTAATGCTTTAACAGACTAATACTATCCCTGCATGCACAGGTTTCCATCTCATTATAAATGCTGTGTGCATGTGTGTGTTACCTCACAAAATGTCTCACCGTCCTGCCCAACTGTGTTCTGTTGCATTGCTCGTCAAAAACGTCCACCTTTACCCGCACCATCTTCATCATCACTGTCATCCTCACCTAACATCAGTCCTACAGCCCTCAACTGTCAGTCACACCAGGTAAGTCATGTCAGTTTTTACCCTGGAGAAACCAATCATGTAATTTCCCTGTAAGGAGCCCAAGCCAACTGAAACAATAGAAGAGATAAACAAATAAAGGTTTGTAGGTAAGTGTTAAAGGGATAGTCCACCTAAAAATGAAAATTATGTAATTGTTTCCTCGCCCTCATGTCATGTATGGAACACAAAAGAAAATAATCTGAAGAATGTTAGTAACGGAGCACTTTCAGTCTCACTGACTTCCATTGTAATTTTATAGACAAAAAATAAAGTGAATTCAAAGGCGGTCAAAAGTGTTTGGTTATCATTCTGCTAAATATGTTCTTGTGTTTACAAAGAAATGTATACAGATTTGGAATGACTTCAGGGTGAGTTAATGATGAATGTTAATTTTTGTGTGGACTATCCCTTTCACACACTGGCCCAACTAACCAATCACAGCACACACTGACTCAGCTAACCAATCACAGCACACACTCGCCCAGCTAACCAATCACAACACACACTGGCCCAGCTAACCAATCACAGCACACACTGGCCCAGCTAACCAATCATATGCCAGACTGAGGAGAGAGGTGTTGTAATAATGTAAACTATGTAAAAAAAAAAATGTGTTTTTCGAACAACCTAGTATGAGAGCCTGTTCTAGTACACCCCCAAAACAAAATAAAGACTTTGTAAAAGAGCATAATAGGACCCCTTTAAGTATACCAGTTTAGTATACCAAAAGTACAATAGCAGGGTATTTTTATTAAGCACATAAATATGTAAATGTTTTTGTAGTATACTTAGCATGAAATAAATGTATATTTATTGTTCACTAGGGAATAGTAATATATTTATTACTAATTTATTTTGGCAGCTTGACATTGAGACCTTGAGTTTCAGTGTTCCAGATTGTCTAGAGGTTGGCTAAATATTGAAGATTTCTCAAAAGTTTATAATATTGTGTTTTTTTTTTCAATAAATATCTAAATATTTTATCACCTGGCCCGAATTCAAATTGCAGTTATGTATCCTGTTTTAAATTCCAATTTGATTTAAAAAGGCTTCTCAATTTAAAAAGTTCTGAGTGGCTCACAACATCGGTGTGGAATTAATTCAAATACCCTTTTGACACAAGATATCTGTTTTCTCTAGGGATCCCAACTTGCCTGTTCCTCAGGACACCAAGTTCATCCACACCAAGCCCAACCGCTTTGAGGAAGTGATCTGGACCAAGTTCAACTCCAAAGACAAGCAGTATCTCCACATTGGCCTGAAGCCTCGCATCCGGGACAACTACCGAGCAAATAAGGTTGCCTTCTGGCTGGAACTGGTTCCTCACCTCCACAACCTTCACGAGGAGGTCTTCAGCACTGCCACAACCCGGCTGCCTCCAGGAACCGCCCGCACCCCACACTGGAAGGGTCAGGGACCTCGAACCACACGCCATCCCATCCCAACCTTCCCTACAGAATCGGACCCAGATGGCTCAGAGCCCCCTCGATTCCCTCCCTTCCCAAGCGACACCCGGGACTACTCTACAGAACTGAGTGTGACGGTAGCTGTCGGTGCATCGCTCCTCTTCCTCAACATCCTTGCCTTCGCCGCACTTTACTACAAACGCGACAAACGGCACGAGATGCGACGGCACCGACTGTCCCCGCAGCGAGGCGGACCTGCTAATGACTTAGCACACAGCCAAGAGGAAGAGATCATGTCCCTGCAAATGAAGCACTCGGAGCACGACGCCCACCACGACATGGAGCCGTTGCGACCGCATGATATTTTACGTCCCGCATGCCCACCCGACTACACATTGGCACTTCGGCGGGCACCCGACGATGTTCCGCTCATGACCCCCAATACTATCACCATGATTCCCAGCACCATTACTGGCATGCAACCCCTCCATGCCTTCACTTATCCTACAACCACCGGACACAACAACACCTTACCCCACCCTCACTCCACCACCCGTGTATAGTAGCGCCCCCAAACGAGAGGACTAGCTCTCATACATATCCAGTTTTCTCTCTCTGTCCACCTTTCCAAGCTCCTAAACTTAAGATGCTCTCAGTTCAGCTGTCTAGAGCAGCTACTCCTGTTGGCATTCTCATAGACACAATCAAGGTTTCGTAGAAGTTGCACACACTAGAGGAGCTCTGTTTGTAGACTCAATGATGAGCAACAGATTTGGTCGGCAGTGACAAGTCATCTGCCTCGTACTGGATTCAACTTGCTGTTTGTTTTTACACATTGTTCTTAAAGAAATTGGGCGTCAGTGATTGACTAAGCTGATCCGATGTCATGAGGGGAAATGATGACATTTACCCACTTTTCTTCTCTCACTAAATTGGCAGAGTGCAGATTTCATCCATCCTTTTTGTCATCCTCCTTTGTTATTCCATTACCAGCCCATCGCTCTCTGTCCGAATGTGATCTGTGTCCTTGGATTATGTTTTACATGAATCATAGGGGCATTCGATAAAAGGTGGTAGCTGGATATGTTGCGTTAACCTGCAGTCTTGTGTCAAGTATTAAATCATACCTTGTAACAAGAGACGCAGAGAATGAGAGAAAATGACAGCATCTGACAGAAGACGAAAACAAAAGTGCCAACCTCCACTCTTTTTCTCTTGCTGTCATTTTATCACACATATTTGACTTGGCTATGTGTTGTTTCTTAGGAAGATTTTTGTATGTATAAATATAAAGACAAATATATAAAAGAATGATATAAATATATATTTACATGGATTGCTCGGTGGGATCTATGCATGAAATATTTTAAAGCACCAAGATGGACATTTGCATTTTCTTTTTGCAAGTTTGCTTGCTTAAAATGCCTACAGAAACCTTCTCTGCAGTAGTATTTTCATCAGTATTAATCCAAATATAACCTCTTCCTCAATCTGACCACTCTATAGGACAGCATCCTCTCTCTGTATCCAGAAAGAGAGCTATTGGCAATATTCTTTTAAATGCTTTTTGACATTCATTTGCAGCTGTTGGTGCTATTATTTGACCATCAACCATGTAGTGCTCTGCTAGAGCCATCTGTGATGGTCCAGACAGTTGCATAAATACAGCAAATAGTGAATGCACATGTAGCTTTGCATCTCTTTTATGGGCCTCTGACCATTATATTTCTCAGATACAAATGATTCTCTTACACCTCGGCCCATCTTTCTCTCTCTGTAGCCTCTCTCGTTCTATCTCTGTCCTTACTCTTTCAGTTCAAAATCATTTGGTTTTTGACAACCAAATTTAATAAGCATCTTTTTTGTGTATTTGTGCGTGTGCACACATAAAGAGTGTGTTTTCTAGGCAATAGCTAGGTGTCCTGTACATTTGTGTTAATGTGAATGTGTGAGATAAGAGACTATGAGACGGAGAGGCACAACAGGAGAGAGAAATGCAGACTTCTTAGTTTGTTCAATCCTCATAACACAGAAATCTCCTTCCTCTGTGGCCCTCTACCATTCAGGAAAACCTACCTGGCCATTTTACATACAAAATAGTTAGGAATAGGCTGGAAGCACTGCTAATATGTTTACGCCCACATCTCTACATATCTCACATCTGTCTGCACTGCACACTTGACCTTTTTGACAAGGTTATGACAAGCACAGCAAATAGTGGTGGTGGCAAACCAGATCTATATATGGACAAATCTTACAGATTGTTTCTTCAGAATACATGTTCAGGTTAAAGAACGAATGGCTCAGAATCACTGGACAGTAACTGCGGGATAAACATGATCACTTACGTTCTCTTCATGCCTTGTTAGTCATATTTTTCTGCCACTGCTGTGTGTCACGGGAGGATGACGGTTTGTCTCACTGTTGGCTCCGTTTGCCAGTGTATTGTGAGATGCCCAGGACCATCACGATGGAGCAAGAACTAACGCCAGAATGCTGCACAATGTACTAAACATGAACAGACTCTAATAGCATTGCTAAGCAAACATGCTGGAGTTTCAGTCATGAAAACAGAACTTTCTTCTGCGGTGTGGACTGAAAACAACAACAACTGGACAATAAACGAAGGGAGATTGTAACAAACTTCAGTTGCAGGTACCTTCTGGCGATCCGAGAGTGTAGGTTGGACCTGTGGATATGTACCATCTGTGGACTTTTGTGTGGTTGTAGGTATAACTGAACTCCATTTTAAACAAACTATGAGGAGTTGACTAGAGCTGTGTACAAAACAACCTCAGTTCTAATAATCAATGCCGTTTTACGGGATGAGTTCCGACTCTTTTGTTATTTCTCTCGTTTGTTTTTGTACGCTCAACCACTAGAGTGTGATGTCGTGGTACATACAGAATAAAGACTCTACATCCATTATGAGCCATTCATTGGGTTTTCAGTATAGCGTACAGTGAGAGAAGGAGAAATAGAAATGAACTGTACATTTTTAAGTGTAAGAACAAATCAACTGAAAATATTTGTAAATATTCAGTGACTTGTTTAAATGTTTTGTTTGTGTTTCTTTTCTTTTGGTTTTATTTTTTCTTTCTGGTCGAATGAAATTTGAAATACTTTGTGACCAGGCAACAGGTGCAAGTTCTAATTCAGCCACCAGCAAAATTGATTTCGTTAAATTCGTTAAATTCACTTTCTGCTGCTTCATTTAGTTTTGAGATCAGAGGATGGCGATGATGACTTGCTCCTATATTTGAGCTTAAAGAGATTGTGTATTATGTAGCATACCAATGTCACTTGAATCATCACAGCTAGTCATATTTCTGCACAAGTATGATTGGCTGTCTGTTTCATATACAAAGCCTGCCCGTTTTCAAAATCTTTGATATGGAGATGGACTAGAACGTCCGGTTTATTTAAGCAAAGTAAGCACTGGAAACCATGGTGGTTATGAGAAGTTTTTCATCTGCCATGAACTTGTTGTAGCATTGAATTTTTACCAAAAGGTGGTAGGGATTTTATGAAATATCTAAAATAGGGGAAAAGTACTGTTTGATGGTCACATTTGTACACTCAAGTATACATTTTATTATTTTTGACTGAATTAAGCATCTAGTGAAATATTGCCAAATTAAAGATGGCATAAAGAGTGCACAAGGATCTCGATATGTTTAAAGATTACTGAATAAATGAAGCACACGTTATTCCTCTAAGAAAATAAACACATTTTACTGGGTCCTAAAGCAAATTTACACCTGTTGCCCTGTTTTACTATATATGTTCAGAATCAGAACGCCAAGCTTGATGAAGAATAAACATGTTAATAATGGATTTAAAAAAAAAAAGAAAGGTAAAATTATATAAATAAGGTGATGATATTTCTATGATGATATTTAGAAGTTATTACACACTGTATGCTGTGACTCTGATCTGGGGAACATTAAAGAAATTCATAGCCAGACAACAGACTCTTGTTTTCTTTTAATCAAATTTCTGTCAGGACCACTATCGTCAAAGATTATTGACAATTAGCATACAGTTTGGATTGGCGGTATGGTTCTGTTCTGGGCAAGAACTCCCTGCGCCTCCATGCAGCCTAGCATGGATGAGAGCAGGGAGAGCAGCGATAACCCCCCCAGGGTAAACAGAACAGAACTAACATAAATGTATTGCAGATATTGTTAAAGTTCAATCATTTTTTGTACACATTTTAGAATTAGTCTGATTCAAGGAGAATCAGAAGGCTGAATCCCGACTGACAGAGGAGGAGCTGGGGATGGAGGAGGGTAATTAGCTATTGAGCAATGCGAAAACTGCTGATAATACTGAGGGACCTCATATATGAATGCTTAGATATATCTTTTGTAAGGATGGTACTCATAATTGGTCTCAAAACACATGAACTGTTGTTCACTGTGGACATCTGTTGAGCAGATGTCTGTCACTAGTTTTTCATTGCATACAAACATGAAGGATCCAAGTCCCTGAGGTCTGTGAACTGAAGTACAGTGGTCAGTGTGGGCTTCTCCACCAGCCTCACATGGAGCACTGCAGAATGGACACTGTTTTCCACATCCAAACACACGTTTGAAGAGCTCATTCTGGGGTTTCATTTTGAGTTTGGACAGTTTCTCCTTGATGTTGATTTTCTTCAATTGTTCCTTTAGTGTCTGCTCCATCTCTTCTACAGATTTAGTTAGCCAGCAAGCAAATGGTTCTTGAGAAGCATTGTTTAGGACCATCACTATTTCTAGAGCATCTTTGGGAATTATTAGCTTTCGTCCAAGCTTCCTGCATATGCAGTGTATGAATCCTTTGATACCATCTTCATACGTTTCATTCTGTGCCATTTTCACAGCTTCTAGTATCCCCATGGTGATCCCTCTAAGGTGACGTTCCTCCAACTCAGACACTTCATGTCCATTTGAAAACTGTTTGGTGATTTGATCTGATATCCAGCCCTTAACAAAACGTTCATAGGAGGAAATGTACTTCACATACTGTTCAAACGCATCTTCTCTGAGCAGCTGCTTTAAGAGTGTGTACTGAAAAAATCCACGAGTGCTGAACTGAAATGCATTTTTACCCTGAATCATTTTGTCAACGATGTCTGGACCCAAGGAGCTGTAGATGAATGTCTCAACTGCAGGAATCAGGCACAGTTTAGTGAATTCTTCAGCCTTTCTTTGACACTGATCGCGATCATGGAATAGGTCTTTGAAATCATTGTGATATTTCTCTTTATACTGACCAAGGCATCTGCGTGGGTCATTCTCCTTAATGAAACAATCATGCATGTGTTGAAATTCTTTTGCAGAAAACCCGCAAATGTGCAATTTGAGAGATAGTTCAAATTCATCTGAAAATCCTAGATTCTTGTTGAACATCAGTTTGTCATCAATTATGTTTATGATTTCCTGAATGTAGGTGTCATGGTAATCTAAACGTCCCTCTGTCTTTTCCCGGACTACGTGAGAGCACGTGTCTATCATTTCATCTGCCAAATTCTGTAGGTTCACTGTAGAGTTGTCACTGATGATCCGTTTGAACAACTTCTTTAAGAAATTTTCTTTGGTGACTTTGAACACCCCTGTGCCATAATTGTTCAGATTGACTTTCATTAATTTCTCTGCAACAGAACTTCCCTTCTGTTTCAGGTTCCTTCGAAGTTGGCTGAAAACACAATCAGATATATTTTTGTTCTCCAGTCCGTTAAATGACAGCTCGTTGACAGTTTCTTGCCATATATGTTCAAAACATCTGTCAAGCTCATTGTCAGTCATATAGGCATCACTATTTGAGTAGTTGTTTTTCCGTAACTCCTCCAGTAGGCCCAACACCTTTTTCTCCATTGTGTCAGTGAATGTTTTCTTGATTTGGTCCAAATTAGTCATTCCTCTCCTGATTTCCACTGTAGCTTCAAGCTGTGTCAGCAGAGAGCTCTCAGTTTCCCTTCTGAGAGATTTCACACTGTTCACAAAGTCTTGTTTGTATTTTTCCACAAGACAGACATGACCCTCTGTTTGTTCAAAGTATTTGGACAGATGTTCCATTGTGGTCTTTTCCAATGAGTCAAGCTTTGTGACAGCTTCTTGTTTTAGCCCAAATAAAAGATCTTTCAAGTCTGATTTGTCTGCTTTCAGTTTGAGTATCTCAAAATTTGACACTCTGGTTTCAGCTCCTGTTAACCAAGAGTGAATATGCTTCTTGAAAGACCATTCCCATTTATGAAATTCTGTGCACAGTCTCATGTATGCATCAGCCACCAAGCTGTTTCTGAAGCTAAATATGAAATTTTCATATTTGACTGCATTCCACAAGCTTTTTGTCCACTCCAGAGATCTGTTGGTCAAGCTGTGCAATCTCCTCTTTGTTTTCTGAAAATTGTTGACACTTTTCTTTGTACTTTTCTCTGAGGCTAGAGAGGTTTTTTTGGGAGAGATTGTCTAGGTTCATCCGCATCCACTTCAAGAAGTAGGACCTTTCCTGGTCTGAGGTAGTTAGTGCACTAACAAAGCAGGACATGGCCTCTGAGATATCATATTTACTCTGCTGTTTCCTGAGTTCAGTCTTTTTCATCTGGAGATGACTCTTGTATGTCTCTATGTTTTGATCACCAGCTTTCCGGAGTCTGCATTCCTCTTTCTCCAGTTTTGCCAAATCTTTCCATATTTTACCCTGAAAGGGAAGCTGATTCTGTTTGAACTGCATTGTGTCCAGTATTTCTTCTGTTATGAAGTGTGCATTATTTTTTGCTTTCTGACATTCTTTGATGTCTTCATCAACTTGAATTCCGAGTTCATGTGCTATGGTGTCCATTCCTTCCAGGCATGCTTTGTTTGGGAGATTATTAAGTATGTAATTTACTGTAGAATGCAGATTTTTGACAAAATGTGCATCATTTTGATTGATCTTCAGAATTATGTTGTTTTTCTTTAAACTCATTTCAGAGGCTGTCCTTTTTAGCTGCTCCAAATTAAATACTTTGCTCTGTCTGTTGCCCACTAAAAAAAACTGTGCATTAGCATGTTGGTTGGTGAGTATCTTGTAGTTTGTGTCCAGATTGTCAAAGAACACAAAAACTGCAGTGGAGGTCTGGCATAAGAAGGAGTACTGTGTTTCAAAGGCACTGATGTCGCCTCTCAAGTTTGCAAAAGCCACGGGTTCAGGAAAAACATCAATGTTTTTGTTTCCACAAGGTAGATACCAACTCATCTCCACTAACCCATTAGATATCTTTCTTGGAACGTCTCCGCAATCCATGTCACGATGTACAAAAGTGTCATGATATTGTTGGGGGTTGCTGAGCAGTTTGTTTAAGATCTGAGATTTAGAAATGTTGCAATTTCCAAGTCTAACAAAGGACACTAGGGGGAGCTTAGCGTGAACAATTCTCTCCTCCACAAAGCCTTTTTGTTCTGACAAAGAATGAGGTCTAAATTTCTTTACAATATCTCTCATGGCCCAAAGCATGAACATACACTGTTGAGTATCAGAGTTTGGAAGAAGCAAAGGAACAGAGAACTGACACATTGACATTTTCGAAACCATTTCCTGTTGGAGGAAACCATCTGAACAAAGAAAGAGTGCGGTCACTATGTCTAAAGGGTTCACACTGCTGTTCTGATCATTAAGAAGATCGAATGTATCATTGTAAATATCTAAGCTTGACCAATCTTCATCATTACATGAATATTTGACACTTCTTGCAGTCACATTCACCATCATCAGTTTCTTCAGGAACAGCCATGGTAAAGATGATAGAAACTGGGCTGGCTCATCTGTCACTGACCTTATGTCAATCTGTAGCACATCCTTAAGTGAGAGTTTGTTCGGGTAGTGCTGCTCCAACCCCAAATCCTGTAAGAGGCTCTGAATGTTTGTTTCTGTTGAAAAAGCAAGTATTTGTTTATCATTTCATAATTTAATTAGATTTGATATTACTACAAAATTAAGAATGTAAAAAGAATGTTTTTAGTGAAATTTGCTATATCATACTAACTGGTTTGAGCGTATGTGACTGCTGCTTTGCTTCGAAAGCCATTTGGAAGCACTATTGTATTGTGAAAAGAGTACTTATTCCCAGGATTTAGGTCACTGAAAACCACACTGCCTAATTGTGTCGTCTCTTCCTGAATGATTCTTCCATTCTGGTAGCAGACTATATGAAACTTCTTCTCTTCACAGCCAGATGCATCCCAAATAAGAGTAACTGATGTGGATCCCACACTCTCAGCCTTGAATTTGTCAGGTGGGACTGGCCCTGTAAATAAATAAATACATCATACATACATACATACATACATGAATACTACTTTATGTTGCTACTTTTTCTCAGTTACAAATTTCATACAATTTTAAATAATGCAAGACAATTACTGGTGCATGCAGTCACTTCACTTCTGACACTGACTGCCATTTTCTGAAATTGAAACAAGACTGAATGTGTACTCAGTCCCTGGACACAGATCTTCTACTTCTGTGGCAGTGACATTGGTGACAGTGAAGGTCTGTGTTGTTTTAGGACTGAAGCAAGTCAACTCAAATGTAGCTATGTTGTCTGGACTGTCCCAACCAAGAGTAACGTCTCTAGGTTACGTATGTAACCATGGTTCCCCGAGGCAACGAGACGCTGCGTCGAGATTCGCTTTGGGAACGCCCGTGCGTGACCGCGTTCTGAAGCACGTGTCAAATCTGTCCAATGGAGCAGCGAGACGTCACAAGCGGGGTGACATAAGCACCAGAAAGCATAAAAGCGCATCCAGCCGGGCGCAAACCAGCTTCGATGAAGTAGCGCCTGCAGGGATGCAGGGAGTATGGCAAAGAGATGCAGCGTCTTACGCCCTGTTTTTGTGACTGGCGATATGAGGAGCCTGACGGCTGGGGCTGTTCCCACTCAGCAGTGGGTGTGACGAGGGAGGAACCGTTGAAACGCCGCCGCTTGCTTTCTCGCCTCCTGGAACCTCTCGAAACTCAGCGGGATCGCGAGTCTGGCTGCTCTCATCAAACACAGCCAGGCGAGAGCGGAGCGTGCTCAGCGAGAGCAGCTCGCAGTCATGACAACCAGCCCCCTCGAGAGCTGACCGTGCATGCGCCGCTCCCAATCAAACGACACACAAATCGTGTGTATCCCCTGCCGTCAGATATCGTGGGCAGGGGATACACAGCATTTGTACTGCCGTTTGCTCGCCATAGACTTTTTCATTGTTTTATATATATGAGTGCTTGTGCGGACAGACAACAGTAAATAGACAGACACATACACAGAGCGCTACTGAAGAGCAGAAGCTGGTTTGCGCCCGGCCGGATGAGCTTTTATGCTTTCTGGTGCTTACGTCACCCCGCTCGTGACGTCTCGCTGCTCCATTGGACAGATTTGACACGTGCTTCAGAACGCGATCGCGCAAGGGCGTTCCCAAAGCAAATCTCGACGCAGCTCGAGTTCCTGAAGGGGAACAGACCTGGTCCCAATAAGCTGCACTAAAATTTTACCTGGTGCAGGAACATCTGTGGAAACAAGAATCATACATTTTCAGCATCTGAAAGCAGTCTTGATAAAGTATTGCCAGTACTGACTAATTTATCACATTCAGCATATAGGAATGTTACCATTGCTTTCTGTACGTGATTCAACAACACGTATGGTTAAGAAGGGTTTCAAACGTATCATTTTTTCTTTGGAATAATATGCACCATTGAATCATGCACAATAAGAAATATGAAAATATAGGGTCAATTTTGGTTTCGTTTTGAGCCAAAAAACATAAAATGGTATCAACTTATTTAGGCTGGCAGTAACGCCAATAATAGTCATGGATACTTTTTTTAACATTTTAATGTAAATTATGGCCAGCACCTCATCAGAGATTAATGATGGCACAAGGGTAATTTTGTTACCTGGTAATTTGGCAACTTCTTCCTTTTGATATGACTCAAGAGAATGTGGACATGTTTGCTCTTTGTCTTCAGTGTCATCACTAGCAGCTTCATTTGCATTTTCCTTCATTTGAAAGTTTTTTTGACATTAGTGGCATGCAAACTAAGGTGTGTCAAGAGACTACATTTGTTTCAATCCAAAGTTTCTGAAACTCTCAATGTTTTATCTAAGACACATAATTTGCAAAGATAATTTAGCAAAATTTGCCTTATGAAGAAAACAAGATCTATTGCTTACTTCTTCCTTACTGGAGCAGTCCATTGCAACTGTTTAGAAGTTTGTTGAGACTCCTAAGAGAAAGAATATGCCATTTAATTACTTAAATATGTACAAATCATTCAATAAATGTTAAAAGTGAAGTGATTTAAATGGTGGCTTGATTTCATGTTTACATTTAATAATCTCACATTTTACAGTATGCAACACTCTAATACAGCAGTGGCGAACTCCGGTCCTGAAGAGCCGCAGTCCTGCAGAGTACAGCTCCATCCCTAATTAAAACTCACCTGCCTGTAGCTTTCTAGTAACCCTTCAGACCTTGATTAGCTTGTTCAGGTGTGTTTGATTAGGGTTGAAGCAAAACTCTGCAGGGCTGCGGCTCTCCAGGACCGACGTTCGCCACCCCTGCTCTAATACATTGAGGAATCCCATAATTACCAAAGAAAACAGGGAAATATCTGACAGATGTAATTCATTTAACAAATACAAATGAGCTGTTGTGTAAATTTTTTGACTTTTAGTCTTTTTAGACAAATCTTGTCCAGTCAAAGAAACTAACTTTTCCATTAAAGGGGTCATATGATGCGAGTTCAATTTTTTCTTTCTCTTTGGAGTGTTACAAGCTCTTGGTGCATAAAGAAGATCTGTAAAGTTGCAAAGACTAAAGTCTCAAATCCAAAGAAATATTCTTTATAAAAGTTAAGAGTCAGCCACACCTACCTAAAACGGCTCGTTCTAACACGCCCCCACATACCTACATCACGATGTGAGAAGATTTGCATAACGACGCCCAAATGTTCACGCAAAGAAAGAAGGCGTAACTTTTATTCTCGCTGTAGTATTGTTGTTGCTGCCACCATGTCGTGAAGGCTCTGTGTGCTTCGTTGTGAAAGCGAAACTACTTTGTTTGGCCTTCCAAAAGAGGACAATATCCGCTTCGTCAAGCCTAGAGCTGATCCGTGCTGGTCGCTGAGGAAATACATCAACTTTGCGCTGTGGATCACCGGATCGGCTTTCACCATGGACGAAGGGGAGTCCAGCTCGGGGTCATCACATGTGGTTGCCGCAAGCCCTCCGGACACTCCTTCATCGAATCCGCCGTTCTCAAGCCCGCCGCCTCTGCTCACTCTAGCCGGCCTCCGCTCACTCAAGGCCGCCATGTGTGACGCTGTGTGTTTCGTTGTGAAAGCGAAACTACTTTGCTTGGCCTTCCAAAAGAGGACACGACTAGAAATCAGTGGTTAAGTTGTATTTACAGCACTTTTCCAGAACAGTTCAACCCAAATATTCAGATGTGTGCAGCACATTTTATGGAGGACTGTTTCCTGATCCTGGTAGAGTAGACTACAATGCCAGCTGTTCTGACTCACAGACTGTAAGTACGTTTTCATATTTAAAGGAGTTGCCACTGACGATTCAAACGCGAGTTTTGAGCAGTGTAGAGTAGCACTTGTTGTTTGTCATTTCTCCGATCACAAATGCAGACATGGTTTTATGTTTACGCGACGCGACGCGACGCGACGCGACGTGATGCAACGCAACACGTTAAAAGACGGTATAAGTCATTATAATCCGTAATTATGTCCCCACTGGATGCAACAAATGCCTTGTTTATAATGGGTTTTCATGTTTTTGTCTCGTCGCTCCGGCCGGGACACAGATTCAGGGGGCAGGGTTGGATCCACATCTAGGGGGTGGAGATGGGTAGGTTTAGGGGTGGAGATGGGTAGGTTTAGGTATGTGTAAGGTGGGAGGAGTTGGATCTGGATCCAACCTCACCCCCTGGATCTTGTGTTCTGCAGTGAGGACCATCTCTCACAATATGGTAAGGGGCATAACATTTCCGTCACACGCTTGAGGTATTCAGCCAATCACAACGCACTGGATAGCTGGCCAATCACAGCACACCTCGCTTTTCAGACCGATGAGCTTTGTAAAAATCTACGCGTTTCAGAAAGGCGGAGCATAGAGGAGAAACAATAATGTACAGTATGTGGAAAATAGTGTGTTTTTTTAACCTTAAACCGCATGAACACATTTCATTACACCAAATACACAAAATCATGTTCTTTTTAACAACATCATATGACCCCTTTAAGATTATATTTGCCCCCTTAAACTGATTTCCATATATTCATTTAGAAGAGAGGTCGGGAACCTATGGCTCGTGAGCCACACCTGGCTCTACACCTGGCTTTACTCAAGTTAAAACACTTTTATCATCCTCATGAATGCATGCTGGTTTACCTAATGGCTGCGACACACACCAGTTTTTGTTCTGTGCTGATCACAATCGAATCCTTTCATTATAACATACAGAGTGTATACACGACGATGTTAATAATATATTAATTGCACAGTGTGAGATTCATTGGTCATAACAGAACTTTGTGAGATCACGATGAACTAAGAGTGACAGTTTTTACTGGTTTAAAAAAGGAGCGCTCTTTGCGAGCTTTCTTGGCAATAATCCATTTAAAATGTAGAACTTTGTTTTTCGGCCACACACACGTTGCAAACTTTCGGGAATGACATCCGCATATTTATGCTGGAGTCGCTCTCGAAGTAGTAGTGATTGACATAGTGATAACCATAGCAATAGATGCGACAAAATAT
>NW_015505897.1:443522-444005 GCF_001515645.1 Sinocyclocheilus grahami
ATAAAATAATTTAATAAATGCATATTTACAATTTAAGCACTTAACTAAAATAAGTATTAAATAATTAAATAAATAACTAGGGAAGGCTGACTATAATCAGTTTGCTTCCATTTAGTAAGAAAAGCCTTGGCTACTCTTCACCTGAATTAGAAAAAAAAGCTCTTCTGGTGTTCAGTGATGCGAGGACAACGTTTGAGCGTGTACACGCAATATCTGAGCCAGAGCAGAGCCAATTCATTAAAAACTATGTATAGTTAAAAGCACACGTCCAGTTTTGTATGAGTGAAGGAAATCCTCTTGTGGTGAGATTCTTGCTGACGCATTACATGGATTGCGTAATATTATGCGCTCTCGACATTGTCATTATGTGCTCTCGACATTTGTCATTAAGACATTATGATCGAAACCGCTTAAAATGAAGTATAAAGAAGAGAAGAAAGCGGCCCTATGCAGCTGCCTACACAGGATCCGCGGATCCGCCAT
>NW_015505897.1:444435-500175 GCF_001515645.1 Sinocyclocheilus grahami
TCGCTCTCGAAGTAGTAGTGATTGACATAGTGATAACCATAGCAATAGATGCGACAAAATATGTGAAAATGTGCATTAAGACTCGAGCACCCTCACTAATGTCAGACGCACCCTCAGTGATTATTTCTGGTTGTACGCTTTTATTGTACAGCCTACAAAAACAACAAAATACAAATGCACTAAATAAAATAATTTAATAAATGCATATTTACAATTTAAGCACTTAACTAAAATAAGTATTAAATAATTAAATAAATAACTAGGGAAGGCTGACTATAATCAGTTTGCTTCCATTTAGTAAGAAAAGCCTTGGCTACTCTTCACCTGAATTAGAAAAAAAAGCTCTTCTGGTGTTCAGTGATGCGAGGACAACGTTTGAGCGTGTACACGCAATATCTGAGCCAGAGCAGAGCCAATTCATTAAAAACTATGTATAGTTAAAAGCACACGTCCAGTTTTGTATGAGTGAAGGAAACCCGCTTGCGGATTCTTGCGGTGAGATTCCTGCTCACGCATTACATGTATTGCGTAACATTATGCGCTCTCGACATTGTCATTATGATCACGCTATAGAAACCGCTTAAAATGAAGTATAAAGAAGAGAAGAAAGCGGCCCTATGCAGCTGCCTACACAGGATCCGCCACTGCCAGATGCAGTTAGAAATGTAATGGGGGGGGGGGGGCACCTGGGGTGGCCAGACAGATTTCAGGGGGGGCCGGTGCCACCCCTGACCACCACGTAGACACGCCCCTGAGGTGAATATCCTAGACCTACGATTAAAATGGGCTATTTGAAATTGA
Source organism: Sinocyclocheilus grahami (assembly GCF_001515645.1). NCBI lineage: Eukaryota > Metazoa > Chordata > Actinopteri > Cypriniformes > Cyprinidae > Sinocyclocheilus > Sinocyclocheilus grahami. The sequence continues at coordinate 445,237 of NW_015505897.1, forward strand.
AACAGCCTGCTATTTGCATATGGGAAAGCTAATTGTAATCACAATAAGAAGGAATAAGACACTAATCATTTTCTAATATAACTTATAATAAGATGATCAAAAGACAAACTTAAGTATGTCGAATTATTTTAAATAGGTAGGATATTCAAGTGGGTTTAATAGCCTGCAGTTCTTTTTGTAGTTTAGAATTTTTCAAAGGCTACTTACAACTGATGTCCACGCTTCAGGCCTAATGGAGAACCTCTGCATTTCTCAAAGCGTAACTCAAGGATCTTCTAATGCAACAGCAGGCTAAGTGACGTTTAGCAGACTGAACCAAGCCTAGGCTATTTGAAATACATTTCGACACCGTACCCTGTTGTTTTAAGTGTTTTGTAAAAGCATGTGTTTATATTTGTATTGTCTCTGAATTAACCTTATAGTTTTAAAAACTTTACGTGTGTCCAAAAAAAATAACAATAATGTTTTATTCAGTGGTTTGGTCCGAACGAAGGGGGGGGGGGGAACGAAACTATTTACAAGTTAATCGAAACTTATCAGTTCCATGAAAATGTCCCCGCCCTCCTGCCAGTGTTGCCAAACCCCTCCCTCAGAAAATCTCTAGAACCACCCTCAAAAGTCTCCATTTTTCACAAAAAGTCGCCAAATATGAAAACAAAGTAAATACAGGTAAATTTGGTAAAGGTAAAGGAAAGTAAATATATATATATATATACTTTACTGATGACAGTATAAAAAAATATAACAAAAGATTAAGTATAACAAAAAATTCTGAAGTGAAATTAGGACATGCTTGTGATCTGCACATCAAACAGGATGGAAATGATGGAAAGACACAAAAGACATAATGTTGGGAATTTGTTTCATGTGTCACCAAAGTGCATCCCTGTCCTGCTCAAATACAACAGATAAGAGATATTATGATTCTCCAAAAACAAAAAATGTATTCATACAAACTTATTTCAGTCAACACACTTTATTACTACAAAGTAAGTGCAAAATACTGCATCCCAGCACACATGACACGACGATGCACTGTGTGTCTCTCTCAGTATCTGGTTGACATGACTGTGCATGAATTGTGGGATAACTTTTGTGTCCGTGGTTAAAACAAGATGTTCATTGTTGATCTTGATTGATGCTTATAATGAAATTGTGGTGTGCGTCATGGCAGGAGTGGCGTACTGGTGTGTTCACTGCGCAGACTCATTGGCATGATTGAGAGCAAACGTGAGAGGTCACGGGCCTACGGCAGGGTGTGGCCAAGTAAAAAATAAAAAATCTCCAAAAAATCGCTAGTTTTATTTCAATATTGCTAAAATAACTCCTTGTCGCAAATAAATAAAAAAAAGTTGCAGCTACAATGAGAAAGTAGCTAAATTTGGCGACAAAATCCCCAAATTGGCAGCACTGCCTCCTGCATAAGCCTGTTGGAAGGGCAGCCTTTTATCTCAGATGTATTGTTTCTTCATACTTCTGCCTGAGTATTTACAGAAATGCCAGAATTCCTAAAGAACACTTTGGCATATGAGGCAATTCTGTGTGAGCATTTCCTGATTGTCAATTTGTAAATTGTTGCACAGGATTTGATCTGTGCCTTTGTTTTGTTTCAAGAGACATAGCCTGCCCTACACTGATTGCCATTTCATTCAGCCAAATTCATTCATAAGCTAAATCTGTGATCATTCTTTTTTCAAAACCTCCCAGTGCTCTACTGGTCAGAAACACATGCTGTAGCCTATGACTGGCAGGATAAGAGAGTGATGCTTTGCATATGGTGGCTTTCACTCTTCTAAGTTATCAGTCTGGCTTGGAACACCATGGAAGAACAGATGGATCTGCCTGTCTTTTCATTTAAAAAATGGAATTTTTGTTACAAATACCGATAACTTATCAGCTTCTCACTTCTGATGGCTCTTTGTAAGATTTTTATCTTCAGGCTTCTTCTATTGACAGGTTTGTGTCTGGCAGGTGGCACAGTCTCTGACAGCTTTAAAGAATGCCGTCAGTTCTTCTACATGCATACAGTACCCACAGGTATCCGAGGGGACAATCTGAAGAGGATATGCCAACGATATGGAGATAAACTACGCTACGCCACACTATATGACAGCAGTCGCCGTTTGGCGCTTTATTCGGCTTACACCTTCAAAAAGTCTGATGGACAGAGGAGGATGGACACACCCTGGATGTATGAACCACAGGTAGCAGATTGCCTTAGTTTTGTCTCTGGATATTTAAAAAAAATAACAAATTAATAACTAAATGAATAAAATAATAATATGTGTATTTTATAAAATCATTTGAACAAAATAGTCTTTATTTTGACAACAGAGAATTCATCACATAACACTGAATGGTACTGTCCATATACTGTTGTTGTTCTGTCAATATGAGTTTCTATATGGTTTTTGATTTCTTGTTTTTTTTCCCCAAGTTGGTTTCTGCTGATGAAAGTGGAAACATGAGAGAGTTGCCCTCTAGTGGTGAAACCGACCAACTTCTTAAGGAGAGCCAAGCTGTGTTAGAAGACTATGTTGATGCGGTGGACTACGAGCGAAGCCCACTTAACCCTGACCAGCACCAGGCGGACAACCAAGACAAAGCAGCTACCTATACTCTCACAAATGTGGTACCTCAGATCACAGACTTATTGGAGGGTCCATGGGCCATTTATATCGATACGGTACGCCGCCGCCTGAATAACTTCTGCCGTGGTGCTGCCTATGTGGTGACTGGGGTGACTGTATCAGGTGTGACCATCCGAAGAGGAAGAGAGGACCGCATGGCCATCCCAAAGCACTTGTGGTCCACTTATTGCTGTCCACGGTTTGATCGAAACTCACCCTATGATGTACGATACATGTTTCCCACATATGCAGCATATGCTTTGAATGAGATAGTGGGACACAGTGTTACAGAAGTGCCTTTGACAGCTTTAGAGACCTTTCTGAAAAATCAGACTGGCATGGACAAAAACGTGAACATCTTTTTCAAAGACTGTCTCACAGAAAATACACATACCAATAGCAAGTGAATGAAAGCACTGTAAAGCCTGGCATATGAAATAAATGTCAGAAAAATCTGTTCATTTTAAATGGAAAAATTTATGCAAAAACATAGTTTTTGTATGTATAGTGGGGATATGGAGCTCACACTCAAGGAGGGGAAAACCCCTCAGTTTATTCCCAAACTGAGCAAAACTTTTCATAAGGTTTTGAGCATGTTGATATATTTTAGTATTAAGAAGAATTTGTGAACATTAAATGTAAGCGTCTGTGCGAAGCTTTAGAGACCTTTCTGAAAAATCAGACTGGCATGGACAAAAACGTGAACATCTTTTTCAAAGACTGTCTCACAGAAAATACACATACCAATAGCAAGTGAATGAAAGCACTGTAAAGCCTGGCATATGAAATAAATGTCAGAAAAATCTGTTCATTTTAAATGGAAAAATGTATGCAAAAACATGCAATTTTTCAAAAAAAAAAAAATGTACATGTGTTTTTGTATGTGTAGTGGGGATATGGAGCTCACACTCAAGGAGGGGAAAACCCCTCAGTTTATTCCCAAACTGAGCAAAACTTTTCATAAGGTTTTGAGCATGTTGATATATTTTAGTATTAAGAAGAATTTGTGAACATTAAATGTAAGCGTCTGTGCGATGATAATGAATTCAAGAACCAGTCAAGAGAATTATGTAAATAATAATCAAAAAATAAGAAAATAATATAGTAAGAATAATAATAAGAAATATAAGTCCAGTGAGTGTGGCTTGCAGAAATCGAATTCGAGATAGCTTTAGGAAACCAAGTGCTCTAAGCCTGTGCTGTAATATTTTTTTATTTCATTTCATTTAATTAAAACTACACTACCTGAGAAGAGAATAAAGTCACCTATCAGACTTTGTCCTACTCTTTGTAGATGATTTCCATATTATCATGCCACACTGCAGAGCCAATTGTGTGTCCATGACATTACATAGCTTGTATTACTGCATTTAAATATCACTTTGTTGATATAGAGTGTACATGAATGTGAATTTAAAGATGTTTTTACTGTTGAAATTGTGAACACAACTCAGTGGTGACTAATCATATAGTTACAGTTGGAAGGTATGTGTAAGAGTTGTTGCCATTTTTACTGAACTGAGTTCAATAGGGGCAACACGGAAAGATACGTCAACTAACAGTCCATATAGCATTAACAATTTATACTTCTCACATTTACGAAGAAAACATTTGTCTAAAAGTATAATTTAGTTACATTTAAATTCATTGTTCTTTTCTATTACATCCTAGTCAGGCTCAGGTTGCTGGCAGACCAGAAAACTATATTCACCTTTAAGGAGCCAATGAACATTAGGCCAGCAGTGAGTAAATTGACCTTGCTGATTTGCATGTAGATGAGGATAATGGCACACTGAAGTTCGTCTTATCAGTTTTGAAGTTTGCATTATTGTAGATCAGACTATCCGACCATGGTTTTGCATATACTTTGTACTCTGCATTAGAATTTTCCATGGCTCTCATTTTATTCTCCACCTACCAGTGAAGAGTCGGTCCATTTTAAATGAGATAAAGACAGTCAACTTGGAGACAGTGAATAAACCAGCCACAGGAAAAGGAGCAACATTTTCTTTTTTTGTGATACTTTCAGTACAAAGAACATTTTGCAAAGACGAAAGACAACAATTGAAAGTCTTTAGGACAACATGAAGCTCACGGTCTATTGCTGGTCCCGGTTTGGAACCCTGCTGATCTCACTGATGTGCTTGATATTAAGATCACAAGCCGGAGTGGTGGACGACTTCTCCCAAGTAGATCGCTGTAAGGATTTTCTCAGTGAATCAACCAGCCACAGGAAAAGGAGCAACATTTTTTTCTGAAATTCTTTTTTTGTGATACTTTCAGTACAAAGAACATTTTGCAAAGACGAAAGACAACAATTGAAAGTCTTTAGGACAACATGAAGCTCACGGTCTATTGCTGGTCCCGGTTTGGAACCCTGCTGATCTCACTGATGTGCTTGATATTAAGATCACAAGCCGGAGTGGTGGACGACTTCTCCCAAGTAGATCGCTGTAAGGATTTTCTGTATATGGGCACTCCACCACGAGGTTACTTCAGTACTTCCCTAAAGAAGATCTGCCAGCGCTATGTGAACAAACCTCACTTTGTTACCCTCTACGACCCCCAAAAACACATCCCCATATATTCAGCATACATCTTCAAGAAATCAGATGGGGAGAAACGGGTAGACATTCCCTGGATGTTTGAACCACAGGTGAGTGTGTGCTAAGAATACCATATTTAGTGTATTCTGTATTACACAATTGTTCAAAAATTTGAGGTCAGTTTATTAGAAAGCTATTACTGCTTTTATTCAAAAAGGATGCAATAAATCAATACAGAATTTGCTAATGCAAAAATGCAGGAAAGACATTTTAAAACCATTTTTCAATTGTGTTTCTTCGGAACATTCCTGTATCACGTTTTCCACAATAATATAAAGCAGCACAATATTTTTCAACTTTGATAACAACAACAAAAATGTTTCTTGAGCACTAAATCAGTATATTAGAATGATTTCTGAAGGATCATGTGACACTGAAGACTTGAGTAATGATGCTGAAAATTCAGATTTTCCATCACAGGAATAAATTACATTTTCTAACATAAAAATATCAAAATAAAAGCAGCCTGGGTGAGCATAACACGGTCTTTCCATTCTTTCAAAAGCAGAAAATCTCACTCCTCAACTTTTGAATGGTTACATGACTTTGCAATAAGTAAATAAATAAATAATCAGTTTCAATGCTAAAGTGATGTTTCTCTCCTGAAAAGTTTAAATGTGATCTGGGTATTGTAATCATTACCTTTTGCAAGGGTGTTTATTCTTCTTTCTCTTCATGGATCTGAGAATCTAAACCCATCTTAATCACCTGTATTTCTCATTTTGCACAGCTGGCAACTGAGAAAGGAAGCAGTAACATGGAACCCTTTCCTCAGTCTTCCTTAATGCACAAAAACTTTGAAGACACGCAGGCCGTGTTAGAAGACTACGCCGATGTAGTGCAATATGAACGTGGCCAAATGAACCCCGATGAGCATCAGGCAGACCCGCTGGACAAAGCTGCCACCTACACACTGACCAATGTAGTTCCCCTGATAAGGGAGTTCAATTTTGGTCCCTGGAGCACACAGGTAGAGGTTACCCGAAAACGGCTTAACAATTACTGTCACGGAAACGCTTATGTGATCACTGGGGTGACAACATCAGGTAATATGATTCGACGTGATAACCTAGATCGTGTCGCCATCCCAGAGTTCATGTGGACAGCCTATTGCTGCACAGATTACGATCACAATGCTCCCTACTCAGAGCGGTATAAGTTTCCAACGTTCGGCGCCTACGGTCTTAATGATCGCGTGAACAACCACATGGTGGAGGTTCCTATCAAAAATCTGGAGAAGTTTCTCAAGGGCAAAATGGAGGTGGACAAGAACTTCCAGATCTTTTACAGTGACTGTGTGTCAGATGCATAAAGATTAGAATTGGATAAAGAACCAATCCAAGGGGTTCATTATCATAAGAATTGCAGATACTACGTTAAACTTCATATAAAATCATATGCATTGCATTTGTGTATAATGAGTGGTAATGTTTTAATTCATCGAATTATAGGAATAGTTTGCTCCAAAATTGAAAATTCTGTCAACATTTACTCACCCTCATGTCACTCCAAACCTGTATGAGTTTATTTCTTTTGTTGAACATACTAGAAGATATTTTGAAGAATGTGGGTAATTGGTCCCCCTTAACCATAGTATTTGTTTTCATACTATGGAAGTCAATGGACTGTTTGGTTACCCACATTTTGTGTTCAGCAGAAAAAAGAAACTCATACAGGTTTGGAACAACATGATGGTGTGTAAATGTTGACAGAATTTTCAATTTTGCATGAGCTATCACTTTAAGGCATGTAAACCATTAAAACACACTGTACAAGCTGATGTAAACTACTAACTACATCTATGTGCTAAAAATTTCAGCTAGACAACTAAGCTTCATTTCTGGTCTTTACTTTTATTAGAGCCTATAGACGTTAGTATGTTGTATAACATGCTGTACTTCCCATCTGTAAAGCTAAAGCACATTTTGGGTAAATGAATGAGATTAAATGATTATAAATGTAAACAGAACAGACAAACTTCAGGATGCTGTCTCATCTGTGAAATAAATATTCAAATAAAAAAGTCACGTGGTTCCTTTATCAGCTCGTTGTCATGGTTTGATATTCAAATACTACTTTGCTCTTGCTGCGACAGCTTTGAGGCACATGTTAATGCAAGAAAGAAATGAGCATAGATGTCAATGCCATTTTCATTTAGTTATTTTAATCATGTGATTGGGTGAAACAGAAAAATTACTAATTTTGGATATAAGGCTAAAGAAACTGCATTTTATAGGATATTTAACCTAACAATAGTCCTTGTTCCACCCGTATCTCTGGATTAAGACGATGCATATTGTAAAAATCCTCACATTCAGATTACAATATAGACAAGGGGAGAAAAACCAACACTGTCACTTCTTAGCAGTAAGAGGGAGACAAAGATTGTAGAAAGAGCACTGATCCAAAGAACCAACTGCTTTCCATGAAACCCAACCTTGACTTTGCGCTGACTTTTTATCCAAGGGACAGCCGAAGTAATGAGGGTCCATAACAAGCAAATAACTCCCCCGTTTACCAGTGCACACACTTAAGATGCCCTTAGAGCAGGGGTGCCCAAACTCGGTCCTGGAGGGCCGGTGTCCTGCAGAGTTTAGCTCCAACCCCAATTAAACACACCTGAAGCAGCTAATCAAGCTCTTACTAGGCATACTAGAAACTTACCAGCAGGTGTGTTGAGGCAAGTTGGAGCTAAACTCTGCAGGACACCGGCCCTCCAGGACCGAGTTTGGGCACCCCTGCCTTAGAGGAATTGTCTCTGTTTCCTCCCATCATAACAGGTGACCCATGGATAAGGAAGTGGTCATGAACATCTTTTAGGGCTTGATCAATCTCCTTGCCATACCGCACATGCACTATGCGGCAGGGAACATCATAGAGCTGGTCAAGAACAAGACTTGCCTCAAATGTCCCAATCCACTCCCTGGATCCAAGGAATGCATCAGGTTTGTCCCCTATTTCTACCAAAGTTTGTTGTATTTCAGAAAGATTAGGTGGGTGTCTGTGGCTCACACTGAGAGGTTGATTAAAACTCAACCATGAAGCCATGGTCTGAATAGTCCTGTATCCACAACCCCAACCTCTGTCATCACAACTATAATGATAATGGGGGCACTCTCCTGATATCACTGAGCATCTGTCACAATCTGGAGATGGCTGAGGTAGCATGTTGTGCAGAGGAAAAATAAATGTGGAACTACATTCAGAAATAAATGAGTGATCAAAGGAAAATAAATAGGATGAGTTTAGCATCTCCTTAAACATTTTCCATTTGTCCACTAATTTATTTTATTTATTTGCCTACTTTAATCACGTTTAATTATTTCTATATGTATTTAAACAAGAATTTGTGTATTTATACAGACATTTATTTATTTCTTTGCATATTTATTTATTTATTTGTGTATTTATTTATTTGTTGTTTTTGCAGGTTTCGTCCTCCATACCGAACTGAAACAAGTGGAAATGCATATGGAATCATTCCTCACTTGAAACAGTTTGGCTCAATGGTGTGAAATCCTGTGTGTTGCAAATGTGAACCTGAACAACCAGTCATCAATTAAACTGATTTTTTCACTAACACACAACTTAAATTGGGTCATTTCGAGACGGAAATCACTCAAAGTAATAATAAATTGCAATTCAGTAGCCTAAGTGAGTGAAATGTTGAAACAGTATACCGCTGAGTTCCTTCAAAGATGGACTGACAGGCTGATTCAAACATAGCCGTAGAACTTTTTGAACATTTCATCAAAAGAACTGGCAAGGTCTATTGATTTGTTCATTTATTCGTTTGTTCGTGATTCGAATTTCACGCAACTCAGTTAAAATATTCCTTCTTGCTGTATTTGGGTTAGTGCGGATTTCCAGTGTAGGCCTATACGTGCATGTCATTTGTTAGTTTTCACTTTTAATTATTTTATGCACTGGCTGGCATTTATTAGGTAGTTGTTGATAAATAATTGAATAATAATTTTCTTTTTGGTATGTTTAACAAAAATATTCCTCCCCTAATTATGCGGGCAATATTGCCACAAGTGTTTGGAGCGATATCGTCAGTTCATCAGTAGGGGAAGCCAGTCCTATGGGAAATATCATTAGATCCATTCGATTCTGACTTTGGAGAGCACTGCTGGCTTTGGCCAGTGTTATGATTAAGGTAAGCTACGTTCTGTTACATGACATATGTTTATTAATTAATTAGACATTTTGCTTGTGCAGTAAATGCCAACCTAAAAATGAACATTCTGTGCATTGAATATGTTGTATTGTAACGCATCATGTTACAGTTGCTAATTGATTGTCCAAAGATCATGTGTCTTGAATAATGCTTTAGGGAATAATGTATTTTACATTTTATTTGTTCCCCTTGTTGTGTTTTATTATTATCTTAACATTTTGATTGGAGCTTACATTCCTTTTGTTTCTCAGTTGTATCCTTATGGACAGAAACAGTAATCGTCCTCTGTCCATTTTCCATACACATGGAGATAAACAAAGACCTATGCAACCAGGGAAGCAGCACTGGCAGAAGTAGTATCACTCATCACTCTGCTAATAAAGGTTCCGAAGCAGGAACAATCCCCAAAATATCTCTGGATAGACTGGATGCCATTGTCATTGGAAAGAAAAACAACCTGTATGAGTATAAACAAATGGTTTGGTAAAAACAGCTGTTTTTGAACGATTATGTATGTTCATGCGTTTTGCTGCATGGGGCACTTTATGCATGATATGGCTTTTTGTCCTTTTAATCATTAAAATAAATATCCTGTTTTACATAAAAATGTCCCATGCCATTACCATATACAGTAGGCCTATTGCGAAATGGTAGACATTTGAAGCTGTACAATCCAGCAACCAAATATTTATTTTTGAAATAAAATACAGGGATTAGGGCAGGGGTAGGCGAGTTCAGTCCTAGAGAGCCGGAGTCCTGCAGAGTTCAGCTCCAACCCTAATCAAACCTGAACAAGCTAATCAATGTCTTCAGGATTACTAAGGCTATAGGCACGTGAGTTTTTTTTCAGGGTTGGAGCTGAACTCTGCAGGACTGTGGCTCTCTAGGACCGAACTTGCCTACCCCTGCTTTAGGGTTACAATATTTCCCCAAATTTAATGTTATAGTTTATTAACAGTTGGCTTTAGTGGATGCATATAAGATCCAATAAACTGAAAGGGATTTAAACCATTACTAAAACAAGGTCAAGACACAGCAGGTAGATAATAGAAACACAGAAAACAATGGATAAAAACAGATCACAAGGTCAAAGAATAGACTACGATAAACAATGTATGATAAGAGATACGTGAATGCTGGCCTGAAATTGAATGTTTTGACTTGAGATAGAATAAAGATGAACACTTAAGATCAGACACAAATCTGGAGATGGAAGACATTCCAGAACTAACCTAAATATCAGGCCCCTGATGCAAAATACAGTGGTTAGAATGGAAAGAATAAAACCCTGTACCTAACGAGGTCACACTGTTTGTGGGCGTGTAGTTATGATTCAAGCTGGACACAAGACTGTACGGATAACTGTAGGTGAGTGGAGGCTTGGCAGTGTCAGACCGAATTGCACAGTTATTGCATCCAACTTTTCAGAGATTTTATTGCGAATGTGTATATTTTTATTGCTTAAACATTGCATGCAAATAGCATACAGGAATTACTAATTTAAGTGTTGCCACTTTTTGAAAATGTTTGTTGCCAAAACCTTACTAAGCTCACAGGTTTAACATTTTTGTTGATGTGTATTGTGAACATTTATGTAATATTCTGTAAGACACTTGTGACTGCATTATTGGCTTCTCTGTTAGCTTCAGCAGTTGTTTAATTACTGCTGTCTTCATTCATGAAATTACCTCATGATTTATTTTTGTCCACTGGCAAGCTGTCGGTCATTCTCTAAATGGTTTAACTGTGAATTTGGCATAGTGACATGATTAGCATGTATCTGCTGTTTAAGACTGGTCAACAGCCAGAACAAGGAGTACTGATCTAACAACAATAACTATGTTAGCGGTAGCACACAACACAAGTCTATCAAACTAATTTAAAAATGTTCTTTTGTTTATTGGCGTATGTTATGTGACTTTATGCACAGCATGTTTTTGCTGTTTTGTGCTAACTGAAAGTTTTCAAAAAATGTCCAGTGACTATTTGACAACTGCATTTTGCATATAATCAGTATAATTGTACAAATGGCAAATAATATGCATTGGGGGAGAAATTAAGCTGTTGAATGATGGTTGTTTGATATCATGTGAAATTACACTGAATTTTATTGAAGACATATTTTGTTTGAATGAAGAAAAATAATGATTTAATTCTGAAATAATGTTATTCACGTTAGTTGAAGAGCTAAAGATAATAAAGACTTATTTTTCTATTTCTATTTCTATTGTTTCTGCTTGAGAGAGCAAAGGCCAAAGCTAGAAATATCCTTATATGCTTACAGCCAGAAAAAGCTGGCAGTCTATCATTGTAAACGTCTCCGGTTACGTATGTAACCATGGTTCCCTGAGTAGGGAACGAGACACTGCGTCCTCTAGGGGTCGCTATGGGGAACGTCTCGTCGTGACCCGTGTCTGAAGCATACATTGAAAAAACACCAACAGCACGTTGGCCGGCGACAGCCATGACGTCACTACCGGTGCGACTATAGTATAAATAGGTGCCGGGAGAACACATCAGCCACTTCTTTGTCTGAAGCTTGCGTCCGAAGCATGGCAGGAAACCTAGAGGACGCAGTGTCTCGTTCCCTACAAAACTTACCTGTTAGGGCCAGAACTCCTGGGCCCGGGGTAGAGCTCAAGGCTTGGAATCAGGAATAGATTCCTTTAAGGGAATATGACAAAGAGCCTAGAATCATACTAAGTCTTGACCTGTCACACAGGGTCTACCGCATGCTCTGCATATGCTGAAGGAACTGTCTCAACAGACCCCTAGTAGCAGCACCCTGTTAAATATGGGTATCCGGAGGATACAATGTGGAGTGGTGCCCAAGGTGGAACTGGGGCTTAACCAGTTCAAGAAAGGGCATGAAGCTGCCGCGCGAAGCCCTCACCATATAGGATTTTAGAAAGAACGCAAAGTACTAGCGTGCGAATTTACCACAGTGTGGATTTTAGAACGTGTACAAAGACTTCACGTGCACACTTACCATAACATGGATTTAAAAATACCATTCTAAGGAGCCCTCGTGGCACTCTGAAAAAGCAGCCCATAGATGGAAATGGTGCATCCCAAAACACTATGTTTGAGAAGTCATCAACTCGATCTAAGGTATAATGCTGGAGTGGCTAGCAGTAAATCTCTAGCTGAGGGAGCAAACACCCAGCTCTCAATCGAGAGGGGGCCTCGACCTGCAGCATGTTCCAATGCTGGAACAGCTAGCAGTAAGTTACCTTAGCTGAGGGAGCACAACACCCAGCTCTCAACGAGAGGGGGCTCGACCTACACGATCGTTAGAAATCAGTAGGATAAGCGTACTGCAAGCTAGCCAAAAAACTCAGCGCATCAGAGAGGCAGAGGAAGGGCCTAGTTCGCCTGATGCTGCTGGTTCCAGGTGCTCTGGGAAAAAAGAGAGCTCAACTCTCATGTGATAAAGGGGAGCACAGCTAAACACTACCACGAGAACAGCCCACAGAGCGAGGAATCTAACTCCTCAGAAGGGAGAGAATTCAAACGTTCGAAAGAAAGCACCATGCTTACAATAACCCTCAATGGTGAGGGGAGCGATGCTTCAAAAGTGTGTCAACAGAGACACACTGGTTGAGTGGAGCCCAAGGTACCGGGGTCTAAACCAACTCAGAGAAAGAGAACGAGGCTAATAACGCGTAACCCTTACCATACAGGATTTCAGAAGAGTGTGCAAAGTATAATGTGCACACTTACCACTATGTGGATTTTAGAAAGTGTGCAAAGTTTTCAGCGTGCACACTCACCAACATGTGGATTTCAGAAAGTGCACAAAGCTTAGCGTGTGCACTTACCATAGCATGGATTTAAGAGCTTCCCAAGCATCTGTTCACAGATACCCGGAAGTACTGAGCCAAACAGGAGAGGCTAGCTCAAATGCAACCCTCTAAGGCGAGGAGAGCACTGCCTGAGACAGCATTACACAAGAAGGTTCTCGCAAATGCCACCTATACTTCCCGCTCGATGCCTCAGCAAAAGGGGATATCCTGGTGACCAGGAGGCCCCTCAAGGCGACCTAGATCCGGTATACCAGACAGGGCAGCCTGAAAGCATAAGCCCAGCCCGGACATCCAGGAAATGTTGCAGTGCCGTGCCGGGGGCCTGATGATCAAGAAGGCTCCCGCAGAACCCTGTGGCCTGGCCGCATGATCCAGGAAGCATGAAGCCGAAACCAGGCTATCATACCGGCTGGACATCATATCGATGAGTGAAGTAAACACTGCAAGTCGAGCACCCAGTTTCTGAATCCAACAGAGGGTGTGCTCACCGAGGACCTACCCTAGAAAAAGGACAGAAACACACAGGTCCCTAGCTAACAAAATATATATTGTGTGTTGGAGTGTTCCAGACGCTACATATATATATTTAGAAATGGATCGTACTCACCCACCATGATTCCCGCACCGGAGCCCCGTTCAGGAAGTGACCGAAGAAGCCTCTAGTTTGGACCATAAGTAAGGTGGTCACTATGAAGCCATAGAACCAACCAAAACATCATAGGTCCAGCATAGGAGACTGTAATGCAGGAAGTTCCCACCTAACCTCGGTAAGGTGGAGAGATGGTAGTTACAGGGGAATTAGGAAGGGGAAGATAAGGGCAGATGTAAAACCCCCGAAGGAAATGAGTAGATACTCAAGTATCACTCTGATCCGGATGAAAGCACTGATGCCTTGTCTGGATCACATCCCTTAGGTCTTGCCTACCTTCCTTTGACCCGCAATTCCTCCTACCCCTGCCCGCAGGCGGGGGAGGAGCGCGAGCCGCGACACTAGCCTTCTGTAAATCCCCCGAAGGAAATGAGTAGATACTCAAGTATCACTCTGATCCGGATGAAAGCACTGATGCCTTGTCTGGATCACATCCCTTAGGTCTTGCCTACCTTCCTTTGACCCGCAATTCCTCCTACCCCTGCCCGCAGGCGGGGGAGGAGCGCGAGCCGCGACACTAGCCTTCCGTTCCCATCTCTGATCCTCAAACCGAGATGGGCCAGGACCCCTGGGTTGTTCGGGCTCAGACCTGGACCTTCGTGGAATAAAGGATTTGAAGGCCGCTGAGCACGCCTTCGACTCCCTGAACTTCTCGACCACCGTCTCAACGGAGGTACCAAAAAGTCCGGAAGGCGAAACCGGAGCATCGAGAAGAAAGCCCCTCTCTTTCTTCCCGATATCTGCCAGGTTCACCCACAGATGTCTCTCCGTCACTACCATAGCCACCATGGGCCTGCCCATAGCAGAGGCGGCCTGCTTAGTAGCACGGAGAGCGAGATCCGTGGTGCGGCGCAGCTCAGCTACCTAATCAGGAGAAAGGCCATTGCCTTTATCCAGGTCTTTCAGCAGGTCAGCCTGATATCCCTGGAGCACCGCCATCGTGTGCAACTAAGCGACAGCCTGACCTGCTGCTGCGTATGTGTATCCTGAAGGGGCTTAGATGGCAAGGAGGGAGTTTTAAGAGAGGATGTCTCACCCATAGAGAGATAGCTGGCCAGCATCTCTTCTACAGGGGGCATCCTCTCATAGCCGTTTTCGCTCATCGCCTCGATGTTGGCATAACTCGCATGCTGGAATCGATGGCTGCGTGAGGAAAACGGCGTCTTCCATTCCTTCTCGATCTCTGTATGGAGATCAGGAAGAAATGGAAGGCTCACCTGAGCTGGAGGGTTATGGCCAGAAAGATAACGCTCATCGAGACGACCTCGTGACGTCACTTTCTTTGCCTGCTTCCACAGCAAGTCAAGCCTCGCCGTGGCACGATCCATAACTTCCCAAACTCATCATACGCAGGGCAGGAGGATTGGGAAGGCTCAGCCTCAGCTTCTTCACCCTCCTCAGACATTTCCTGCTCTTCCTGGGCTGAGCCCAGCAGAGCACTGACCCCAAGATCAGACGATGTTAATGAAATAACATCATCCTCCAGCGGCTCACTCTCGTCCACAGCCGACGAGTGCGAGAGGGAAAGCCCCTCTTTAAACTCATCGGCCAGATCCACCTGCGATACCCACAAGCTCATTCTCCTCCGTGCCTCAGCAGCGACGGATCCTGAACCGCGGGAAGCAGATGGTTGCCCTTCTTTCCTCGAAAAGAGAGACAAACAAGAGCGGCGCTTTTTCATTGAAAAACGCTCGCAGTGCATGCAGATTGCCCCCTTGAGGACATTGTGTGCGTGCTCTTCGTCCAAACAGGGTGTCAAATAACGACGACACAGATGCACACATCCTCTAAACGCTTTGCTTTGCTAGTGTTTTTTAAGGAAACTGTACTACATTTTTTACAAGATTATTTGATGAATAGAAAGTTAAAAAGAAGAGCATTTATTTGAAATAGAAATCATTTGTAAAATTCTAAATGGGATTTTTTAAATGACGCTTTTCATCAATTTGAATGCATCCTTGCTAAATATGAAACTATTAATTTATTTTCTTTACCCTAATCTGTGGTGAAAGTAAATGGTTGTATATCACAGTGTTCATAAAATATTAAGCAGTAAAAGCTGTTTTTAACATTAATCATTAAAAAATAAAAAGTTTCTTGAGCACAAAATTAGCATGTTAGAATGATTTCTGAAGCATCCTTCATCCATCCTAATGGCTGCTGAAAATTCAAATTTGCCATCACAGGAATTCATAATATTTTAAAATGTATTATAATAAAAAACAGTTATTTTAATTGTAAGAATATTTCACAATATTAACATTATTAATATTAATAATATTATAATATTGAATAATATAAAATATATAATCTTGAATAATAATAGTTTTAAGCGTATCTTGTTATCATTGTTTACTGCATTTATTTGACCAAAAATAAATTAAAATACTGAAATATGATTAAAATGTAAAATACCTGTTTTGTTTTAATATATTTTAAAATGTATAGGATGGCAAAGCTGCATTTTCAGCAGATTTTACTCCAGTCTTTAGTGTCACCTGACCCCCTCAGGAATTATTTTAATATGCTGCTTTGTTGCCCAAAAATATCTTACTATTGTAAATTTAGTAAAAAGATAAAAATCTTACTGACCAAAACTTTTGAACAGTATGTGTGTGTGCATGTATTCCATGCAAAGACTATAAAGAGAATCACTAACAGGGCAAACAATCTAAAAGAAAGCTTTACCCATTGAACCCAAGATAATTAATTCAGGATGCCTCTTATTCAGAAACAATAACTTCCGACAGGCCACTTTAGTGGCTCCGACCTCCCCATCCCCTATTCTTTTATGTAAGTTTCCTGTCTTGTGGCACGCCACTGGACCTCAAACAAGGAGCCTGATCTGTCTCTCTTTCCATTCAGGAATCAAGAGAGTCATTCTCTCAGATCTCCCTCTTATTCTCACTCACTGTCTCTCTCTCTCCTCATCTCTGCATCGCCAGCTTCTGGTTGTCTTTGTTTACTAGTAAAAAGGGGAGGGTGTCCTTGGGTCTTCCTCCCACACATAACCCCCCTCACATTTTTTAATCATCCCAATTTCAATGGCAGGGTTCAAGCCTCGGAGTCACTATGCCGAGACTCCCCCGCCCTCGCCCCCCTCCCCAGCCATTACACATGTTCCACAGCACGTACCTTGTCTCTCTTTGCTCTCAGTTTGGCTCAGGCAGAGCAAACAGTAGTTTGATCAAACAAGGCGACAAATGATTTAGAAAGATTTAGAGCCATGACAACAAACATGGTGTCTGTAGGCAATACAGAACTTGTCTATGTGTGTGCAAACACTTTATTATTGTGATGTTTACTAAAACAGAGGAAATAATAAGCGGTGATATCCAAACAGTTTTTATAGTTTTGAGAGCTGCAAAGCATCTATCACAAAGATTGTAAGCGATACAGAACTTGGCTGTGTGTGTGTGCAAACACTTAGAATTCTTATGTTTATTGAAACAGATGAAATAATATACAGTGATTGTGTCTTATATCTCTTGCAAACAGGTAAAGATATTAGAAGCAAACATAGACAGATAGATATTAGAAGTAAAACAGCAAAGAAGTTTGTGGTGATTATATTTTATAAACAAGAAAAAAAATTATTCTCATATCTGCGGAAGCGTTTAAACAAATACAGAGACTTTTATCGATTGTCCTTAGAATTGACAGGAGTTGGGTACATATGAGTACATATACTTGGAATCATATACATTGTACAACTTTTGCCCAAACAACCTCTATTCTGTCATCCTTTAACAAACAGACCTGCCTGACAGAGCACGTGAAATACATGTGCTGCACATAAAAAATGTACTCTTCTGTTGATACACTAAAAGGAAACTTATTTAAGACTGACTACTGAAACAGATATATAATTCTGCTAATTAATTTTTGGCTGTAAGTATTCTGACCAAAAAAGAAAAAAAAAGAAAGAAAAAAGCCACACAAGTAACCTTTGTGCCTAAGACAAAATCCATAGAGATTCTGTCTTGTGAATGCCCTCTAGAGATGTATAGATAAACTTTATTGATCCCTGAGGGTAAATTCAGTAGCTTTGAACTCTGTACACTCTTTGTCTTCTCAGTGGCCCAGTCTGTTTTCCTGGATAGACTCACTTTACCTTCCTGAATTACACTGTTCTGCCAATTACATTTAACACATTTGAAGTGTAATATTCCTGATGCTATTTGTGATCCTGGACCACACAACCAGTCATACATCATGTCATTTATACATCACATAAGTGCTAAATAAATAAGCTTTCCATTGATGTATGGTTTGATAGGATAGGACAATATTTGGCTGAAATACAACTATTTGAAAATCTGGAATCTGAAGGTGCAAAAAAAAATCTAAATATTGAGAAAAGTTGTACAAATGAGGTTCTTAGCAAATGCATGTTACTAATCAAAAATTACGTTTTGATATATTTATGATACAAAATTTACTAAATATCTTCATGGAACATGATATTTACTTAATATCCTAATGATTTTTGGCATAAGATAAAAATGTATCATTTTGACCCATATGTATTGTTGGCTATTGCTACAAATATACCCGTGCAAAACCCATGGTTTTGTGGTCCAGGGTCACATTTGTCCATTTACCAGAAAATATAAACTAGTACTGATTCTTTTTCTTCTTAATTTTAGATTACACTTGTAAGAGCCAACATCTGAAACAACTTCCAGAGATTCAAAATTTGATCTACAAATAAAGTTGACACTTGAACCGTTCACAAGTTCACAGTTTAAAGTTCACACACTGGGTTCCAAAAGGGGGTTTTCACAGGGATGCCAGAGAAGAACCATCTTTCTTAGTGTGAAGAGCATTTGAATAATCTAAAGAGCCTGTTTCCCACTATAAAGAACCTTGTGTGGAATTGAAATGTTCCATGAATGTTAAAGGTTCTTCATGAAACCAAAGATGCCGTTAAAGGACTTTTATGTAATCATGGAGAGTAATGAAAGTAAACAGATTATGCGCTTCACGGTGGTTCATGACGTTTAAGTTCCCTGGTAATTAATTAATATAAATAAGAAATAACACTCTAAACAAAATCTGTAAAAAAAAAAAAAAAAATGGGCAAGATATACACTCTAAAAATTGCTGGGTAAAATAGGGACAAACCCAGCAATTGGGTTGTTTTGACCCAGCGGTTCTCTGTTATTTTTCTCTGTATTTTGCAATCTCTGTATCTGCAATTTCTCTGTATTTTTCTTAAAGGTTTCACTAGTATTTTGCATTTACATAGCATTGCATTGTAGTTTAGAGTTAACACAAATGTCTTTAAAATTAATGGATGATGTCCCATGTAATGAGCTGCCAGTATTAGTTTTTTTTTACAGTGAAAGGTGAAGTTAATGTGGTGAAGGGATGCTGGAATATGCTGCTAATAATGGCTGATGTATACATCCTTATTGTGATTAACTTTAATTTATAACTTAGCTTATAACTTAATTTTATGGTTGCAAAATAACCTCTAAATGTTTTGTTGTTACCTGAAAGTGGCCCATTTATACTTGCCTTTTTATCATCTCTGAGGATAGTCCCCCCCCAACCTTGTGGGTAGTAACCCAACCGCTGGATCAAAACAACCCAATTGCTGGGTTTGTCCCTATTTTACCCAGCACTGGGTTGTATTTAACCCAGCATTTTTTAGAGTGTACATAATTTGAAGGAATTTCTCTGTATTTTTCTTAAAGGTTTCACTAGTATTTTGCATTTACATAGCATTGCATTGTAGTTTAGAGTTAACACAAATGTCTTTAAAATTAATGGATGATGTCCCATGTAATGAGCTGCCAGTATTAGTTTTTTTTTACAGTGAAAGGTGAAGTTAATGTGGTGAAGGGATGCTGGAATATGCTGCTAATAATGGCTGATGTATACATCCTTATTGTGATTAACTTTAATTTATAACTTAGCTTATAACTTAATTTTATGGTTGCAAAATAACCTCTAAATGTTTTGTTGTTACCTGAAAGTGGCCCATTTATACTTGCCTTTTTATCATCTCTGAGGATAGTCCCCCTGGAGCATCTTGGATGGTTGCAAAACCGAAGTTATTCATTTGACTTACCTCCTTGTTGGCTTGAGATCTCCAGGGTGCTATAGGTTACCACTGGCATATAACCTGTTATCTATTTCTATACACATATATTTAAAACAGAACCTAATTCTTACACATGTAAAGGTCTGCTGAGCTGAATGAATATGAAGAACTGCTTATCAGACCCTAAACACAAGCAAACAGGGATAAATAGTTATGAGTATTGTTTAATTTCCCTTGTTTGGAAGTAGCTATACAGTGGAAAATGCAGCTAAAAATCATTGTAAATTGCCTTGAGAGGAAGCCGTGCTAACCCTCTTTGGTGCGCTATTTACTTTATGAAAACAGATGTTATGTGAGTAACAATGAAAGACTAATCCCTTCCAAAACAGGAAGTTAATCTGATAATCAGTGTTGGGGGTAACTCATTACAAG
This sequence comes from Sinocyclocheilus grahami, assembly GCF_001515645.1. Taxonomy (NCBI): domain Eukaryota; kingdom Metazoa; phylum Chordata; class Actinopteri; order Cypriniformes; family Cyprinidae; genus Sinocyclocheilus; species Sinocyclocheilus grahami. The sequence continues at coordinate 465,592 of NW_015505897.1, forward strand.
TAATGCGAGTTACGTAATCAGATTACTTTCGTCAAGTAACTAGTAAAGTAACGCATTACTTTTTTAATTTACAAGAAAATATCTTCAAAAAGGTAGTGCCAGTTACTTTGTTTTCCCATTTATTGACTGACAGCTCTCCTGTCCCCATATTGGGAGAAATCGGGAGTACACACTCTAAAAAATGCTGGGTTGTTTCAACCCAATGTTGGGTCAAATATGGACTAACCCAACTGTTGGGTTAAATTTTGGTTACATTTTGGGTTGGGTTAGTCCATAGTTGGGTTGGTCCATATTTGACCCAACATTGGGTTGAAACAACCCAGCATTTTTTTAGAGTGCAGAGGCGTTGTGTGCGCTGTGTGAACCTGATGTTACTGTAGTTCTAGACTAAATGTGAATTAATTCATCCCACTCACAAAAAACAGATTTAGTATTCATCAAAGTGAAGTCAAACAGTGAAATGCAAACTCAGAATATGACGCAAACCTGCAATAATTAAATGTTAAATAACACAAATGTATCTAATCCCATTTTATTAACCAATGTCTTTGCTGCTGACCTTTGATGATCCAGGTCACCCGTACTAAAAACCAAAAATGACTTTAGAGAAACTAACAATTGTGCTTCATTGTTTTTTTTTTATTGCTGAAGAGTGTTTCTTCTCCTGCGTTCTACTGTACAGACGTGAATTTACTTTTCATTCAGCCTGAGGTTTATTCATTACACTTTTTGGTGTGAAAGAGCTTTTACATTAGCTATAAATAGAACTTCTTATATTAAAAACAATCAAGCCCTGCTTATATTTAAAAAGTAACGCGAAAGTAACGCAAAAGTAATATAACGCATTACTTTCCATAAAAAGTAACTAAGTAACGTAATTAGTTACTTTTTTAGGGAGTAACGCAATATTGTAATGCATTACTTTTAAAAGTAACTTTCCCCAACACTGCTGATAACTACCACGAGACTGTTATATTTGATTGAATATGTCATGGATTGAAAATGAATAAATAAGCATAACAGAACCGATGAGTGCTGACAATACATTAAAAAGCTTCGGTTGCAATTAATGGGCAATAGACGGAGCTATGGACGAAACGGAGAGGATCCTGTAAGAGCTAGATTCTAAGATGCAGATAACGAGTGAGTAAATGAAACGGCCTCAGTCTCTCTTTTTTTATCCCTCCTGAGGTTTCACATTTTTGAAGCCGTCTGATGGGGAGACAAGTCCATTCTCCACCTCTTTCTGAACATTAATGAGAGAGATCCACCTTTTCTGCTTAGTCGCGGTGCGCTTTCGTGGAGTGAGGGGGGATTTACATTCATAGAAAGCTTACCAATAGGGTGCCGCAAAGCCGAACGGGTCGCAGTACGTGCCGCGTGGGAAGGGACGGTGTCATTGTGTTTGATCGCCTGTGCGTCCCACAGAGTACTTGGAAGCAGCGCGCAGGGCTGGGTGCGTCTGTGCTCGAGGCTATCCATGTCTTTTGTGCCACCAGTTGAGCCGTCTTTGCGCGATATTTGTCATTTTTAATCATGTGTTTGAAAAATGCAAAGTTGTTTTGCGAATGTTTCACGGTTCAGGTAAGATACTTATGCTTTTATCAAACTGATTCTTACTGTCTTAACGTGCATTTAGCAACACAAGTGGAAAATTGCGTTTTTGTTTTGTCGAGTAAACTGCATAGTGAATGCAATGAATAGCAAGCAACACGTTAAACGTTTGGTGTTTATACTGCATACATTGAGAGGAGAGGCTAAATACTCAGTCACAAATGACACTAGTGAACATGCTATAAGTGCATGGGGGGTAGTGGGGCGGTTTATCACTGCAATTATAATATTATGCATTTAGAAATAATAATAATAAATTGATTTAAAACTGTGATTCCCATAGTGATCGGTCACATCACTTTTTTTAAAGGTATTATTGGCCAAGGAAGTTAGGCAGATTATTTTGAGCTCTGGACTTGCAATCTATTTGTGTTGGACTTTCCCATGCATGACCTTGCATCTTTATTAAACATGAGTTTTACATTACAGTGAGAGCTGACTCAGTGTAAAACTGCTGCATCATCAAAAGTTGACAATGGACTAGCAAATTCTGTTCTGAAAATGAGACAATGACTTTGCAGAAAAATCTCAAACGCAGATCATGGGATGATGATCACACATGGCTTCTCCAATGATTTTACCTGTAAGAAAACCAATGCAATGAGAAACATTGTAGATCAGGTTTAACTGTATGACTATTTTCCTGATTGAGCTCTTCTTTGTTGTGTTACTTTCTATCATTTCTATTGCCAAAATACACTTTAAAAATTTGAAATATCTTTCTTTTATTGATGTAGTGGATATGTGTTCAGTGTTCACACAGTCAATGTATGCAGGCAGAAATTGATATTTTTAGGTCAAGGTCCTTGGTTTTACCAAGGGTATGACTTGCTACTGTGACAGTGCTCTCTCTTGCAAGGCAAAAAATAGACTCTGGTTGTTGGCATTTAATGTTGGCACTTTCTCTGTTACCTTTAACATTGGCTAGGATCCTAACTTCAAGCCATTAAACTCTCAATGAAGTTGGCTGTTCCCTCTGCTGGAGACTAAGGCACGGGATATAGTCTCTCCCCTCTTCCTGTTGCTATCATTTACTCATTCAGAGGGATAAGGTCAAGTGTATGCAAGGGTATGTAGAGTAGAGTTAGCATGCTTCTCTGAATGAATTTTAGGTTGATTTTTTTAATCAACCTTCTGCTTCTTGACTGTTTGAATCTGAGACCCTGCAAGTCAATAATTATATATTTTAATTGCGGTTGCAATTCAATATTTCACTCTTTTTTTATAATTATGTTTCTATTATATTATGTATTATATGTTATAACCCAGTACAATAATGTACCATTCTAAAATTCGGGGGTCAGTTAGTTAAAAAGAAATCAAATAAAAACTTTTACATTGTTCCAGACAATTTCAGTTTCACAAAAATTGAGCGCATTTTGTTCAAAACATCCTGAGAAAATGTATCAAAATCTACACAATAATATTAAGCATATTTAACTGTGATGATAATAATAAGAAATGCACCAAATCAGCATATTAGACTGATTTCTGAAGGATCGTGTGACACTGGAGTAATGGCTGCTGAAAATTCAGCTTTGTCATCAAAGTATATTTAAAAATAAACCAGTTCTTTTCAATTGTAGTAATAAACACAAAATTGCAGTTTTTTTACTATAGTCTTGTTTGAATAACTGCAGTGTTGGTGAGCATTAGAGACTTCTTTCGAAAACATAAAAGTCTCACTGATCCCCAAACTTTTGAACAGTAACAAAAACAAATGTGTATATATGGGGAAGGCAACAGCATCCATGCATGGTGGTCTCTAAGTGACCTTGAAGTAGCTGGGTCACGATGAGAGATGGAGATGGGGGCTGCCTAAAATAAACAGAGCTCTATGCTCATATGTTTAAGGGAGGCCACACTTAATCAAATTACGTGACTGCGAAATGCTGGAGTCTTGGTCAGACGAAATATAGGTCTAGTTCCTGGAAAAGCTGTTAGAGATGGTCTGATTGTATGGTGGACGTGCACTCTGTAGCATTCAGACAGTCCTTGGATTTTCGACAGGTCATGGTGTCAACAGAACTTCTGTTGCCTTCGTAACAAGATGCCATTTTCTGCCAAGATCAGCAGTAAAGTGATTTGTCAAGCTGAGGCCAAAAGAGGAATCACATCCGCTCGTCTCAAAGTCTAAAGAAAATTCTGATCATTGATGTTCTACACTAAATTTTGACCCAACCTGGGGTTCTTCATAACATGTGCTCAAAATCAGAGCATCTCCAGAGGGTACATCTGCTTTGATAAGAAACCTATTGCGTCATAGCCAGCTAAAGCTGAAAGACTGCATTCAAAATTTTCCAATAAGACATAAATGCCAGAATATCATTTGACTAACTGTAGGAAGAATACTTATTCATGCGGTACTTATCTGCCCTAAATGTACACAAGTGTGGCTTAGGAAGCAATAGGAAGAGATTAGAATTACCATTTGTTGCCACTGCAAATATGTATTTTTATCGTTTCATTTTTGCTTTGACTCAGACCTTAGGTTTCACACAATCTGACACGCATGTGATAGAGGATTAGATGCTGCAGACCAGACATACACAAACACTCTTTCTGTGTAATCTGTCTCTTTATTCCAGATAGACAGAGGATTCAGCATTGTGTGGGTGTGTCTTTTTCTTCATGAATAGAATTTTCTGCTTTTTCGGGGCATAATGTCGGTGACATGATATTTGTTGGTTTTCAGTTCGTTTTTTACAGTCATTGATTTATTTTTCTTAGACAGAGAATGCAATCATATGGTTATTTACAGCATGCACATGATGGAAATCTTTCACTTTGACAAATTGAGACATCTTAATCTTGCAGAGCAACGAGGAACAGAGTGGCACTTCATATTTTAACTGGAAATCATAGAATCTAAAGACCAGGTCACACCGAAGATGATAACTGTAATTATAAAAGTTTAATACCGGCTCTAATTCTATAGTTCACACCACAATTGTAATGAGAAGAACAACATCATTGGAATCCCATTCAAATTAATTTTTAGCTGATGAATGATAAAATATTGAGCCAGTCATAATCCATCATGCAGCTTGAGCATTGAAAGCAACAGATATAACTGACATAACTGAAGCATGTCCATATAATAAGCAGAACAATATCGTGCACTGGTGTGGATGTTAATATAGTTACTGTTAAAGTTATATTTGTAGTTAGCATTTCTTGATGTGAACATGTCTAAAGACAAAGGGAAAATTGAGGGCTGCATGAACAGGTGCTGGACTACAGATGGGATGGTTGAGTTACAGTTTCTGTGTTCATCCATTGGCTAGGAAAGTTCAGGTGCCAGATGAGCAGAAGTACTTCATATTAATACAAAATCACTTCATATCAGGCACGTGCACACGTAGACATCAAAGGGGGCTTGAGCACCTGGCCTTTTTCTTCCTCGAGAGCAAGTGACCTTTTTTCTGGGGCGTTTAAAAAAAATGTTTTTATGAGTTTATGTATACTGTATGTGTGTGTGTTTCTGTTTGCACACAACTTTCCCTGTCAAACAAATAAAAAATCTAAATATCAAGTCAGGTCAGGAAATGTCGAGAGACTGCACATCACAAACATTTGTCTTGGTGTGGAGGTGAGTGGCGATGGACAAAAGACTAAGCTACCTGTGCCTCGAATTTACAGCTAATTATCCAAGACAAAAGGCAAATATAGTTCATTTGTCTCGCTAACGTACTGTGTAAGTTAGCTAAAGTTTAGCTAATGCAATAGGAAGTCTAGTAGGTTAGACTAGTGCGCATTCTTTCACTGCTTGATTCAGTTTATTAAAATGCATTTCGAATCACAAAATTCAAGATATGGGTGCAGAAATATATATATATATTTATATCATTTCATATAGTTATTCAGTATCACGCAAAGACTGACGTTTTTTCCACCAAAAAGCAGCATGATTACAAATGTGATATTGATTTAATACAGCAGTTCAATAAACAAGAATTTAATATTAAGACACTTACGTTTTAGACACAATATTGCCTGTTTTAGCTCTATTTCGCCAACAAATATAATTCCAATTTGGTCTCCGAGCAACATGACGCTGATTTTGTTCCTGAATGAATCAACCGTTTAAATGATTAGGTTCAATCACAATGACTCACTTATTAATTGTGACTTGCTGCCACCTGCTGGCAGTTTTAATTTCACATTTAAAGTATCTTTTCATTTTTTTTTTTAATAATTTCAAATATCAGTATTCAACGTTTTATGTTTAAAATATCAAAACAGTATGCATTTGTAACTGCAGGTTAAATCATTCATGTCCTGCATTAAACAGTGTGTAAATGCATCTAAATGCAGCTTCTGTGTATTCTCTGCATTGCAAACTGCCCATAAAAGGTAAAAATCCATTTAAAGTTATTGGAAAAGATTCATTTCTATCACTGCTGTGAACTGATCACACACAGAATATGCAGAATATCACAAACTTTAGGAGTCAGCTGTCCACGGTAGTCCTTAAGATACCAGCACAATAACACACTCAGCAAAATATCGTCTAATTATCTTTATCGATAAAATCCCAGAAAATGTTTTATTATATAATTATATACAATTATTTATATAAAGAAATATAATTGTATTTTTGGTAATATCGCACACCCTTAATATTTAACATTTTGTTTAGAATTTTTTTGTTTTTATAAATATGAGATTTTTTTCCACTTGAGCCCCTGCCCCTAAAATGTCTGTGCAGGTCCCTGCTTCATATATTTCTTTACCTAAACGTAGTAGTGCTCCACCTTGTGGCAAGTCTTGTTACCATGCGTTAATAGGGGTTTGGAGAGTGGGTTTTTGTTCAATCTGATAGCCTGTGGCTGTGGAAAGAAACTGTTCTGGAATCTGGTTGCCTTGGCTTGAGTGCTGCTAGTCTCTTGCTAGATAGTAGAAGTGTAAAAGTCTTTTTTTTAAATCAGTTTTAAACTGACCTTCATTTGTTCTATGCGTGCCAGGACTCTTTGCCTTACTGCTGATGGTGCTGGAGTGGACCCGTCCAGGCCTGTCCTCCCCATTACGCCCCATCTGTGACCTGCGCGTCCTCAACCATTTCATTAAGGAGGCTTGGGATGCAGAGGCTGCTATGGTGAGAGACATGCACATGATGGCTGAAGCTGTAATTTTATAAACGCGTTTCATTGTAATTCCAAGCAGTTCACTTTCTTGCGTTTCTGTGCAATTCTTTAAACTTACACATGCATCAGGCAAACATCTTTGCAATGCCAAGTGTGCAATCTGTCCTGTGCCCTCTCTAGCTGTTTTTGAACACTGGTGAACAACTCCTTACCCACTGAAAGAATTCCCACTGAATATCAAATGACTTTAAAATAAATTAAGCTGGATAAGTTGTCTTCTGTGGAGCTTCTTTATAGCTGAATTTCATAATTGATTAACTCTGAAACACTTACACTGTTATATTGAATCTAAATTCATTGAAAATAATGACACTCTTGCCTTCTGTATATCTGCTTATAGATCTGCTTAACTTTGCACAAGCTGAATCAACAATGAACTCACTTGAGCTGAATAATGACAATTCAATAGTTAAATTACACGCTAAAAAATGCTGGGTTAAATACAACCCAGTGCTGGGTAAAATAGGGACAAACCCAGCAATTGGGTTGTTTTGACGCAGCGGTTGGGTTAAATGTTTAACACAACCTTCTGGGGAGTAACCCAACCGCTGGGTCAAAACAGCCCAATTGCTGGGTTTGTCCCTATTTTACCCAGCACTGGGTTGTATTTAACTCAGCATTTTTTAGAGTGTATGTTTACTAATGAACTTTGCTAATACTGACACCGTCATTGAACTAATCTAAACTAAGCTGAATAATGGTGCTATCGTCGTTTTGGAGCTGCTTTACAGCTGACATTGTATTTGTTTCATAATTTAAGGGGTTTGCAACATTAATACTGTCATTTTCTCTTATGCTGCTTTGAAACAATTTCTGTTGTGTAAAGTGCTGGATTAATAAATGTGACTTGACTTGAATGTTTTTGCTATCGCAGAGAGCGTGTCAGGATGCTTGCAACATTGCAACAAACTTCACTGCTCCTCTGACAAGAGTTGATTTTGATGACTGGGAAGCAATGAATGTAAGTTGTCCTGCATGTTCCTGTTGTGAAGATTTTAATATAATATAGATGGATACCTTAACTTAATAAATAATGTGTCCTTTATGAATATATTCTGTATGTCACTTCAGATAGAGGAGCAAGCTCAGGAGGTCCAGTCAGGCTTACATGTGCTGAACGAGGCCATCAGCTCATTACAGGCATCTAATCAAACTGACGTGCTGCAGTCCCACATAGATGCCAGTATTAGCAACATTGCCAGCATCAGACAAGTGCTGCGAAGTCTCAGCATACCGGTGAGTTACACAGGCCACTTGGAGATAGAGAAGTCTCTTATGCTCACCAGGGCTGCAGTTATTTGATCGAAAATAGATTCAAAACAGTTATATTGTGAAATGTTATTACAATTGAAATAACTGTTTTCTATTTTAATATATTTTAAAATGTAATTTATTCCTGTGATGGTCATTACTCCTGACTTCAGTGTCACATGATCCTTCAGAAATCGTTCTAATATGCTGATTTGTAACATTTCTTATTATTATCAATGCTGAAAACACACGTGCTGCTTTTTAGGTTCTTTGTAACTTTTTGTGTTCTTGCCGAGTAAACTTTTGAACCACTGTGCTTTAGAATGGCATTATTCATTAGCATAATGGTTCAGAATATACACTTGGAACCAAATGTACAGATACATGCATGCATTTGGCAGACCCTTTTATCCAAAGCAAGTGTGCAGTGCATTTAAGCTGTACATTTCATTCAATATACATAAATTACATCAGCGTATCTGTTTTCTGAGAATCAAACCCTGTGACCGTCATGCTCTACCATGCAAGCTACAGGAACAGGAAAATGGATGTTATGCTAATCAAGTGTAGTGTACTACAAACTTATGTCAACATCAGGAAGAAAGCGTGTTCGTCACTTTACAGTGATTGTGTCATTGTGTCGTAGTGCTAGATAAAAACAAGCAGCGGCTATGGGACTACACTCGCAGCTGATCAGACAAGTGCTGCGAAGTCTCAGCATACCGGTGAGTTACACAGGCCACTTGGAGAAAGAGGTCTCTTATGCTCACCAGGGCTGCAGTTATTTGATCGAAAATAGATTCAAAACAGTTATATTGTGAAATGTTATTACAATTGAAACAACTGTTTTCTATTTTAATATATTTTAAAATGTAATTTATTCCTGTGATGGTCATTACTCCTGACTTCAGTGTCACATGATCCTTCAGAAATCGTTCTAATATGCTGATTTGTAACATTTCTTATTATTATCAATGCTGAAAACACACGTGCTGCTTTTTAGGTTCTTTGTAACTTTTTGTGTTCTTGCCGAGTAAACTTTTGAACCACTGTGCTTTAGAATGGCATTATTCATTAGCATAATGGTTCAGAATATACACTTGGAACCAAATGTACAGATACATGCATGCATTTGGCAGACCCTTTTATCCAAAGCAAGTGTGCAGTGCATTTAAGCTGTACATTTCATTCAATATACATAAATTACATCAGCGTATCTGTTTTCTGAGAATCAAACCCTGTGACCGTCATGCTCTACCATGCAAGCTACAGGAACAGGAAAATGGATGTTATGCTAATCAAGTGTAGTGTACTACAAACTTATGTCAACATCAGGAAGAAAGCGTGTTCGTCACTTTACAGTGATTGTGTCATTGTGTCGTAGTGCTAGATAAAAACAAGCAGCGGCTATGGGACTACACTCGCAGCTGAAAAAAATAGGGTGTTGATATGAAGGAATTTTCTGTATTGAACTGTGTTTTCCCATATTTTGAAATTAAGCATTGTATTGTGTTGTGTTAAAGGAATAGTTCACCCAAAAATGAAAATATGCTCAGGACATCCATGACACAGATGAGGTTGTTTCTTTATTGGAAGAGATTTGGAGAAATTTAGCATTACATCATTTGCTCACCATTGGATCCTCTGCAGTGAATGGGTGCCGTCAGAATGAGAGTCCAAACAGCTGATCAAATCCCATTCACTGCAGAGGATCTATTGGTGAGTAAGTGATGTAATGCTGAACTTCTCCAGTTCTGTTCCAATGAGGTCTGAGGTTGAGTACATTTTCAGCAAATTTTCATTTTTGTGCGAAGTAAAACGAAATGTAAAATGTTCCAGTAGAAAATTACCAGTAGTTTTGCGTTTTTCTACAGATTTTTTTTTTCTTCCAGTCAGTACAGAAAAGTTATTCAGAGTTTAAAAGCATGAATATGAGTGTCTAAAATGTGAAGCTGTTACACCGTATTAGTTACACTGCATTATTACTCTTTAACCCATTACCCTCTGTCTCTCAGGAATATGTACCTCCTACCAGTGGTGGAGAAGACAAGGAGATGCAGAAAGTATCCTCAATCTCAGAGCTGTTTCAGGTCCACATCAACTTCCTGCGGGGAAAAGTGCATCTTCTGCTTGCCAATGCACCTGTCTGCCATCAAGGTGTCAGCTGATAGACGATTTTGAGCAAGGGCCAAACTAATAGGAGCTCTTCATATCAGGAGGCAGGATAATGGGCTATTACAAAGGATATGTTGCCGAGGTTTGAATGACTGGGAGTTGTAGCACTTTGAAAGATTTACTCACAAAGGGAAAAGAAGACATCCCCCAGAATGCCAAGCGCCCCCTTTGGCTGTCTTCTCTCTCTGTGTTGAGCCTTTGCAGTCCCACCTGCGTTACCTGGCAAAAATCAACCAGACGCAATAATGAAACTTCAAGAAATCACTCCTCTTTCCCCATATGACTGTTGGCACTTGCCCAGCTCAACTAGGAAGGTTTATCTGGGACTTTTTAAGTGTTTTGTATTACTTATGAAATTGTCATTATTTATATAGATGATATTTCTTAGAGCTGGAATCACTTGCTTTTGCAGGTTCTTTTCTGAAGCTATTCAAGTGAAGACCTCTCTTGCTCCATTTACTGTGGCCTCAAGCACCTCCAAACATTGAACTGTTGATAGAGAGGTCTACTTATCAATATTAAATATGCACTGTAGGTTTTATATTCATTTCAGTGTTACGTTTATGTGTGTGTATGTACGTGTGTGACTTTTGTGAATGCTGCAGGGAATGTTTCAGGCGTCGGGGAGGAAGGTTGTAATGCTGAATTCTTACGGGTCAGTTGGGGTGAACAGGACGAGGGACGAGATTGCTGCTTGTGTCGGGGGAATTGGAAGCTTTCGTGAGAGCTGATGAGGCTCTGTGTTAGCTCATGTCTGAATTACGCGGTCTTGTGCAGATAACGTCACTGCCAGGAAAAATATTGATTAGTGTGTGTATGACGAACATCCTGGCCTGCTTCCACTTCACGCACGACGCTGCATATTTGCCTTTGGGAAATGATCGTAAGGTTGACATTTAGTTTCTCTTTTTCTGTATAACTTGTTTGTGTTTTTCATAAATCGCCTGTTTTTTTGTTTTTTTTTACATCTGTCAGTCTGTCTAGATGCAACAAAGTATGTTTGTAGATGTTTTTTCCTGTTGTGTGGTTCTTTCATCACAATGTCATCGGTATTCAAATACAAAGTATTATTTTTAGCTAAAAAAAAAAAAAAAAAGAACTGTAAAAACAAGAAGAGAGGAGTTTTTTCTTTTTGTCTTATGAAGCATCTCTGCTGAGAATGTCAATACACTGCTCCCAATTCTGTAAATACATGTGATTCCAATGTGAATTGTTTTGATGTGAAAACAAGTACTTTTTTAGCTATGCGTGAGGGAGAGAGAACTAGGCATACATTATGCCTAAGACATAACAGGATTATAAAAAGCTCTGCATTTTTGTCATGTTTTCACTGAAGGAATTTAGTCACACCACTAAATGTTTTTAAAAACCCCTTTGTGTCATTCCTTTTCACCCTACTTGCCACCAAATTATCTGCTCTTTTAGTTTGGTCAAGAATGGCTGGACAAACATGTTGATTCAGTTTGCTTATTGAAAGAAAATCTGATCTATTACTGATCAGCCCTCAGATGCCAACCCTCTGACAAATCAGCTGCATCGTTCAGAAATATTTAAGCTTAGCTGTTCATCCCAACCTTGCTAACATGCCATCTCCATTCCCACTCAGAAAGTAATACATATTACCGTTTTTATGGCATCTGTGCCTCATATTATAGCCACACACTTGGTGAAAGCAGACACTTGTCAAATCTGTCATTATTACCCAATAGCATTTTACAGAGGACAGATATAGGTATTATTCTTAAGTTATAACATTAATGTTAAATAATGTTGTTACTACTGTTATTACCATTAAATAATATATGTAAAATAAATTATCCTTAAAATAGACTCTAACTATAAACAGAAACAGGAAAACAGCAGGTAGGTCATTTTACTTTCCATTTAACTAAGCTTTAAAACAACTGATGCATGATCTTTTGGTTACAATTTCACTATGCATGAGAAAACGAATACATAAACTGATTTCTGTTTCTGAAAGGGGGGGGGGACATATGATATGGCACATTTCCTTTCTACATTCTTTCTCAAATGAAGCATTCAAGAACACCACAGCAATTAATTAAATAAGCTTCAGGCTGAACCAGAACAGAAGTCATACAAAATAAAACAGACGACGTGACATGTGGCCAAGTATGGTGACCCATACTCGGAATTAGTGCTCTGCATTTATCCCATCCAAAGTGCACACACACAGCAGTGAACACACACACACCGTGACCATTTATGCTGCGGCGCCCGGGGAGCAGTTGGGGGTTCGGTGCCTTGCTCAAGGGCACCTCAGTCGTGGTATTGAAGGTGGAAGAGAGCGCTGTACATTCACTCCCCCCACCTACAATCCCTGCCGGTTCAAGACTCGAACCCACAACCTTTGGGTTATGAGTCCGATTCTCTAACCATTAGGCCAAGACATCACCTTTAACCCACTCACACACACACACCACGAACATTACAGTAATGTTTATGAAGTCTTTGAAGTTGCCATTTGTTGTGTTAATACTGATACTGGCTCTACGCGTTGGGATGAAACACCTTGATGTGTATTGCGGAGTTATTACGGGTGCGTGTCAGCGGCTCCCCCGCCTCATCCGGGTCCTCGGGCTCCAGATCATCTATGAGCTCTACAGTGGATGTGTTGGCCGCCAGCTGCAGCGCACCCTGGCTGGACATCTGGAGCTGCAGGGCGATGTTAATGGCCCGGTTGATGGCCAGCCCCAGACCGTGGATGCAGATTTCCCTATGAGCGTCCACAAGTTTCTGACACCTCGCCAGCTGGGCCTTGAAGTCTGTTTTCATGTTGACGTAGACGTCGTTCCGTCGTTTGGGCAGTTTGCGTGGCAGATGCTTGCGGAGGGTATACTCCAGCGGGTCCATCTCAAGCGTTGAGCCCTCTGGGGTGGGCAGCACCATCGGGTTGTGGGGTACAGAAGCGGACACCAGGCTGCGTGGCTCGGCCATGTCAAAACACGGGAAAAGCACTGTACCAAAAGAACAAGACATCCGTTAATCAACGAGTGAAAATGACACACAGCTGACCTGTGAACACTCACAAATGTTCTAAACTGCCACTAAGGTTAGCAGCTGAATATATAAACATATTCATTATTATTTTTAGTTTTTTTATTGCAATTGAAAGAATAACAACAGTTATGAAGTAACATGGGGCTAACGGACATCACATGAAGTTAGACAAGCTGCACAAATTAACAAGATATACCAATGAGAAAAAAAGAAAGGAAAGTCTTTTAAAGATAGCTTACAATAGACTGAAGAAGCCTTTGAGTTCAAAGGATTTGACATATTCTTAAAAGAAGTAAAAAGGGACTTTATATCAGATGAAAACATTCTAAAGTTAGGGTTGCAATGGATTGTTTCTTGTTTTATGAAGGTGAAATTTACCCAGAAGACAAAGCAATAAAACAATGTGTTCCAGATTAATGTCCTTGGAATGAAAATCCGACAGATTCTGTTATTTCTATCATTTTGTTACAGCAGGAAAAAATTAACATGGTAACTTCTGACCAAAAAGACTTGGTGAATAGATTCTTCATCAGTATTACAAAATGAACACATTGCTTTATATCAGATGAAAACATTCTAAAGTTAGGGTTGCAATGGATTGCTTCTTGTTTTATGAAGGTGAAATGTACCCAGAAGACAAAGCAATAAAACAATGTGTTCCAGATTAATGTCCTTGGAATGAAAATCCGACAGATTCTGTTATTTCTATCATTTTGTTACAGCAGGAAAAAATTAACATGGTAACTTCTGACCAAAAAGACTTGGTGAATAGATTCTTCATCAGTATTACAAAATGAACACATTGAGGAAATATTCTCAGAAAATCTGCTCAAAAATAAATTACACGGGTAGTATCGATGAGCAATTTTGAAATGGAGTTCTTTAATTTTACTTGGGATAAATAGCCTGTGAGGAAAGGTCCATAAGTTTTTTTAATTCAGAGTTCGGATATCAAATCCTCCATTTAGATTTAGGGGCATCCTGGAGTTGAAGAAAGAGCATTTCTAATAAAAAAAAGTTATTGCATTTTTTTATCTAATACATAAACACCATTAAACGCAAGTGTGGGAAAATGGTTGTTTATATAACATAAACATAACATAAATGCGCTTTAAACAAAGTTTTTAAACTGCCAGGGATACTTTTAGTCGCCTTATTAAAATCTCTTAGTGAGATTGATGCACCTTTCAAAAACACAAAATCAGAAAAGGAAAGAAGGTCCCCGTCATATTCATTATTTGTTTACATATCAATTAGTACAAAATAGCTCAATTAACGCCGACTGATTCATAAGTCTTTTGGTTCACTTAAAAGAACCGACTCGTATGAGTCAATCGGTTCCGGAATCGGACTAACGTTACACTGTATGTTATTGATTCATTCAAAAGAACCGACTCATATAAGTCAATCGGTTCCGGAAACGGACTAACGTTACACTGTATGTTATTGATTCATTCAAAAGAACCGACTCATGCGAGTCATCGTTCATGAATCGTTTTGTACACCGGTCGATCGCGCAGTTTGTTTCACTGTACATCGTTGCGGCGCTGCTAAACAGAAATAAATGAAACGCTGCTACTGTTTTCCGTTCCGTAAACATTCGGTTCTGGCATTTTTTTTAACGGACCATCAGTTCCCTAGAAATAACTAAGTCATTATCGATATGCTACGTTCATTTATATAATATTTTAGTTTAGTACCTTGAATTAGATGAGCTTGTTTTATCGGCCACACTCTCTCTAGCTGGTAAATAAATGAATCTGCGTATTTGCAGGTTAGGCTTCTCTCCTCACGTACCGGAAGTCCTCTCACTTCCACAGGAACTGGTACCTAACTCTGTTTGATTACATAATACACGCTGCTCTATTCTTGGATGAAACATATATATATTTTTTTTATTTCGTATATTATATAATTATAATTTAATCACAATCAAATAAACTGTGTCTCAGTGCCAATTTGAAAGTGAGCATTGCTAAAATTGCGATTATTGCGTCGTCTTTTATTTTGAAATTTGGTTTAGGGTCTTTTATTTTGAAATTCAGTTTAGCGGCGTTGTGGAGAGTACAGTCTACAGTCACTCCGCGCTGGATTACTATAAGTGAACTGAACTTTATGAAATATCTGTTTAATTGACTGTTTGTCTAGTTTCATTTAAGCCATGTCAGACACATGGAGTCACATCCAGGCGCACAAAAAGCAGCTGGATTCCCTGCGAGAGAGGCTGCAGAGGAGAAGAAAAGACACAACTCAACTGGGCATCGGTGTGTTGATAAACTACATGCTGTGAGATCTGCAAAACTGTTAACTGTACCATAAATAGCATTTGATTTATTTGTTAAAAAATACTACCTGGATATGTAATGAGAGTCACCATTACACACATTCAGCTTTATTAGCTTGGTATCAGATGCTGAATATAGAGACCATTTTTTATTTCGTATATTATATAATTATAATTTAATCACAATCAAATAAACTGTGTCTCAGTGCCAATTTGAAAGTGAGCATTGCTAAAATTGCGATTATTGCGTCGTCAGGGTCTTTTATTTTGAAATTTGGTTTAGGGTCTTTTATTTTGAAATTCAGTTTAGCGGCGTTGTGGAGAGTACAGTCTACAGTCACTCCGCGCTGGATTACTATAAGTGAACTGAACTTTATGAAATATCTGTTTAATTGACTGTTTGTCTAGTTTCATTTAAGCCATGTCAGACACATGGAGTCACATCCAGGCGCACAAAAAGCAGCTGGATTCCCTGCGAGAGAGGCTGCAGAGGAGAAGAAAAGACACAACTCAACTGGGCATCGGTGTGTTGATAAACTACATGCTGTGAGATCTGCAAAACTGTTAACTGTACCATAAATAGCATTTGATTTATTTGTTAAAAAATACTACCTGGATATGTAATGAGAGTCACCATTACACACATTCAGCTTTATTAGCTTGGTATCAGATGCTGAATATAGAGACCACACAGGATTCTGTCAGAAGTGTGGCAGCATGATGCTGAAACTGTAACTTTAAATGCATGCCAAAGAAAGAATGAATCAGGTTCAAAAGTGATATTAGTGTGTCTATGGTGCCATCTACTGCACGTGCATTTTTCCAACAATTAATCTGGCTTTTAACAGAGATTGGAGGTGTTGAGGGTGGGCCCCCAAGGAGCGACAGCCCTGGACCGGCGCTTCAGAGTCCTCCGCAAGTGGAAGTTGAGCAGCCTCCAGACCCGGAACTAGAGGAGAAGCTGCTGGGATACCTGTCTGAACTGAGTCTTTCTCTCCCAATTGATTCCCTAGCTATCACCAACCAGCTAAACACAGTAAGACCTGTGTGCATGCTTGTGTATACTACCATGGACATGCACTCGTTATTACTATCTCCTGCATTAGAGAAAAAATAGTAACGTTGTTTTGTCTTTCTGTCCTTCTCACTCTCCCTCATTTGCTACTTTGACTCAGTCTGAGTCTGCAGTTTCCCATGCCTGCATTCAAAGTCTCCTCCTCAAATTTTCTGCCCAAGAACTTATTGAAGTTCGGCACCCATCCATCACTGCCTCCTCCACCCTTGTCACTTCAGTCGACCACACCAAACTATGGGCTATGATTGGCAGCACAGCCCAGCCACAGAAAACTGGCATTAAAAGAAAAGGAGATGACATCATCCCTCAAAAAAGAGCCCCAGGCTCCTCCCCTTTGCTTCAAGCACCAGCTTCACCTCCTAAAAAATCCTCTGCTTCACTGGGTCCTGCCTCGAACTCGCAGCTTCCTGGATCCTCTGGGGTTGGAGGGGGCGGGCCTGAGAAAAAAGGCCGGAGCAGCAAGGTGCAAGCATCTCATCTGGACATGGAGATTGAGAGTCTACTGAGCCAGCAGTCCACTAAGGAACAGCAAAGCAAAAAGGTATAATAATTAAGTAGCAAGTCAGTAAAAGCCTTGTGCATTCATGTGTACGTAGAGTCTGATGTATGTTTACTTGTGCCTCAGGTGAGCCAAGAGATCCTAGAGCTGTTAAACACCAGTTCGGCAAAGGAACAGTCGATTGTGGAGAAGTTTCGCTCACGAGGCAGAGCTCAAGTACAGGAGTTCTGTGATCATGGGACGAAGGAAGAGTGTGTGCAGTCGGGGGACACTCCTCAGCCCTGCACCAAGTTGCACTTCAGGTCAGTTCACAGACACTATAATAAAATTTGTAATTAAAATAAATAGCCATATAAAATGCCTATAAATTAGAATAATAATAGTCTATGAATTAACTATATACAGGTGCATCTCAATAAATTAGAATGTCGTGGAAAAGTTCATTTATTTCAGTAATTCAACTCAAATTGTGAAACTCGTGTATTAAATAAATTCAATGCATTTAGAAATTGTAATAATAATCATCAGTAATATTTTTTATTATTGATTATGATAATATTATCTGAACATATTATCAACAAATAATTTAGCCATTTCTTATTTTTCATTTGTTGAATTATGTTATAATTTAACTTTCTAAGGCGAATCATCAACAAACACACAGACGAGAGCCTTGGCGACTGCTCCTTTCTGAATACTTGTTTCCACATGGACACTTGTAAATATGTGCACTATGAGATTGACAGCCCTCCTGAAGCAGAGGGTGACACATTGGGGCCCCAGGCAGGGGCCACTGAGCTTGGACTGCACTCCACTGTGGAAGACAGCAACGTTGGCAAGTTGTTTCCTTCACAGGTAAACTATCGTTAGAATTGACTTACTCACTAACTCTGTGCTTTATTTGGTGGCACCATTCGTTCTTTAGGCAGAATGTAGCTAATAGGTTGTAAGCTCTGGAAAGTTATGCGTAGTCAAATGACGTGTACCCTCAGTGATCTAATAGCAGCCTTCAAATACGTGAGCAGAAGTTCTGTTGCAATGCTGTGAATTTCAGTTTATCTTTGATTTGAACTTATTTTGCCTCATGTAACTAATGCATAAATACATTTCCATTGTAATACAATAATACTTACTCATGAATAATGTAATAGGTATTTTTAATTAACAAGAATCAATAAGAAATGGCATATATTATGGTTGATTTATTTGACATGCACAACATGGACTGATGCCCACATATACAATCTGAGTTTGTTGAGAACCGCTAACAAAGTAACTCGTTCACATATGATTCCCATATGTTTTCCCTCTCAAATTATAAGCAAGTGTAAATGTCAACATTATCCTCTATGTCTAAAGGATTGAAGTCTGCCGGGTTAAACAAGAGCTTACTGATGTAATTACACCTAGTTGGAAGCTTCTGTTAATATTCAGTGTAAATGTAGAGTTACGTTTGAACTAAGTTTAATGGTGCAACGTAGTGTGTCAGTTGTAACTTAGTCTTGTAAGTTTACATCAAAAATAGTTGTAACTTATGTACAGCTGGTATAACTGGCCCTAGATGTGTTTCTGTCCTGTAATTGCTTTCAGAGCAATCTTCTTTCATTCTCACATTTGCTGTCACTGTTCTTGTATTTGTCTACATATTCAAAAACACATTTTTATTAAAACTGTGATTGGCATTTTTATTTTGAGACAACAAATATATGCCCTCTAACCTTATCCCCTTCTCAGTGGATTTGCTGTGACATCCGTTATCTGGATGAGTCCATCCTGGGGAAGTTTGCAGTGGTGATGGCCGACCCGCCGTGGGACATTCACATGGAGCTTCCATATGGAACACTCACAGACGACGAGATGAGGAAACTCAACATTCCTATTCTGCAGGATGACGGTTTCCTCTTCCTCTGGGTGACAGGAAGGTAGGGGCTCTGGGGAGCGACCGAACACAAAGCTTCTTAAGACCCTTTTATCTAAGTGTAATACGATTTTGCATCCAGAGTTACATTTTCCAAAAGCATTTAACAACTTTGAACTCTGCACAATTGATTAAATCTGTGTCTGAATACATTTTCCATTATCATATGCATGCCATAAGAAGAGGTATCTAAGAATAAATGATCTGAAAAATTGAAAAGAGGTTATGTAATGCCGTCTTGGCAGCAGGTCAACAATAGTTAATTTTCTGTCTTCACAGAGCTATGGAGCTGGGCAGAGAGTGTCTAAGCTTATGGGGGTAGGTGATTTTACATGTGGAAAATGTGATCGCGATCTCTTTAAATGTATCTAAATCAGTAAACTAAATGTTTTTGTTTTCTGTCACTCAATTAGCTATGAGCGTGTCGATGAGATTATCTGGGTAAAGACTAACCAGCTTCAGAGAATCATTCGTACTGGAAGGACTGGACATTGGCTGAATCATGGCAAAGAGCATTGCTTGGTATGTGTGAGAATATACAGTACCGTTCAAAAGTTTGGGGTCACTATAGTCTGTTATGGTCACCAAGGCTGCATATATTGAATTGAATTGACCCTTCATGCTAATAGGCTGATTTGGTGCTCAAGAAACATTTATTATTGCATTTGAAAACAGCTTAATATTTTGTGAATATACATGATCCCTTACTTATATTCTCTTTCTCTCTCTCTCTCTCTCTCTCTCTCTCTCTCTCTCTCGCTCTCTCTCTCTCGCTCTCTCTGTTTGTTGAGGTGGGAGTAAAAGGAAACCCACAAGGTTTTAACAGAGGCCTTGATTGTGATGTTATAGTGGCAGAGGTCAGTCATAACCATTATTACTGATAAAGCAGTGATGAATTTAAAGTCAGTGATGATCAGTGCACTAAAAGAACATCTGTCATCTGTCTACACAAAAGGTCCGCTCCACTAGTCATAAACCAGATGAAATTTATGGAATGATTGAGCGTTTGTCACCAGGTACACGAAAGATTGAATTGTTTGGGAGACCACACAATGTGCAGCCTAACTGGTGAGTCAGACGGTCAGGAACTTTTTTGATTTCCAAATCCCTTACGTGACTAAGTGCACTTTTAGGTAATCAGATGTGTTCTCTTTATTGCTAACTTGCTTGTTTTCTCTGATCTTTCGCACTCTGTTTTGTTTTCCAGGATAACTCTTGGTAATCAGTTGGACGGTATTCACCTTTTAGACCCTGAAGTAGTTGCACGTTTTAAGAAGCGCTACCCTGACGGAGTCATCTCCAAACCTAAAAACATGTGAGGAGTGGGCTAGTGAGAGAATGTACAGCTATTGGTTGAACTCTGCCGCAGGATTCACGAGTAAAAGAACAAACTTTAATACCACTTTGCTTTTTAAAATAAAAACATTTAACCACATTTTTGTCGTCGTTCTATACAGACTGCTTAAAGGGGTCCTATTATGCTCTTTTACAAAGTCTTGATTTTGTTTTGGGGGTGTACTGGAACAGGCTCTCATACTAGGTTGTTCGAAAAACACATTATTGTTCACATATTTTACATTATTACAACACCTTTCTCCCCAGTCTGGCACGAACGGCTCGAATAGTTCCTGTATCAAATGAAGGCCCGCCTTCTGAAATACGAAATGTGCTGTGATTGGTTAGCTGGGCCAGTGTGTGTTGTGATTGGTTAGCTGGGCCAGTGTGTGCTGTGATTGGTTAGCTGGGTCAGTGTGTGTTGTGATTGGTTAGCTGGGTCAGTGTGTGTTGTGATTGGTTAGCTGGGCCAGTGTGTGCTGTGATTGGCAGCACTCTGCACCTGGTCGGGAAATGTCATCCCCTTACCATAGCCGCCTGCAAGCTTCAGTGTAAATATTGCTTCAAAAGCAAATCAATTTGAGCGCAATTGTAACCAAGTTCGTCTGCCTTGGGAAAGCTAGCGTGTCTCCGACATAGTGATAACACTCATTGCCTTCTCTAGTGCAGCTCAACCAGGTCTCGTCCCATTCGTCTGTATTTGTGATATCACAAATCCCGGAAAATATGCGTTGTAGTCCAAACGAGTCGTTCATTGTAGTTTTTGAAAAGTGATTTCTGTTAAATAAAATATCTCCTTTTGAAGTGGACTTTGAACTTTGTAACATTGCAGATCTTTTTTTATGATCAAACAGCAACATTACAGACTAACTAAAGCTGAAAAAGTGAAAAAGCATAATAGGACCCCTTTAAGGATTTCACTGGTAGTTCTTTAAAGACAACTTTTTTTGTTAGAATAGTATGAAAAAAGATACTTGTTTCTTTTTGAAAAACAGTTGTTTTTTTATTTTTTTTACAGTCATCAGTGAAAGCAACAGGACATGTGCTGTTTTAATTCTATTATAATTTAGTTCACTGTCTTTTTACTTATTACAATTATAATTTTTTTTTACATAAAATTGATTTACACATTGCATACAAAATATACCAAAAATATCTTCTCTTGCATATTGTGACTTCAAAGGTGTAACAGTGGCTTGTGAATTCTGTTCTTTTGCTGGGTTAGTGTAAAAATCCACTTTTAACATTTAAAAAAACTAATGTTGATACATGTGCACACAACAACGTGAAGAAGTCCAGATACACATCATTAGCATGTAAAACCTGTTTTTTTCAAACATGTCGGAACAGCAGCAATGAGTGGATCATGACAAACATCTCCATTCTTTTGACTGGTTTTATACATGCAATAAGAAGAAGACCTTACAAAGATTTAGAAACTGGGCCGTCTTCATATTAATATTATTTGGTCAAGTTTAACTTGCATAAAGTCCATGAAACAAAACACATTTTGTAGAATTGTTCCAAACACGCCCCTCAAGCAAAATTGGTTTATGGTCAGGGCATATTTCAAAAAGCCCTGAAAAATATACATAATAAAAATGAAATGAACGTTAGAGCTGTGTTATGGACCTTGATGCAGCTGCAAGGCAGAGAAAATGTCACTTACATAGAAAGCAGAATAAGCTTTAAAAACTTCCTTTCTGTTAATGTGAAAGAAAAAAAAACATTCCGTTGCTTCACAGTACACACTGAATTTATGACCTGCAAGGCAAAGCGTGGTTGATTTTATTAGGTAGACTGCTATTCATCAAAAATCCTACACTCTAAAAAATGCTGGGTTAAAAAGGGACAAACCCAGCTATTGGGTTGTTTTGACCCAGCGGTTGGGTTGTTTTGAACTCAACCGCTGGGTCAAAACAACCCAACCGCTGGGTTTCTCCCTTTTTAACCCAGCATTTTTTAGAGTGTACTGAACAAATTTATATCTGGCTCAAAAAACTCAGTTGCATTAAGATGTCAGTGTCTCCTCAGATAAAACCAGCATCCAGTTGAGATAACGTAGATGCATGTATAGCAGAGGCTGTGGAGGGCAAATGCTACAGGCTAGAAAAAAGCACTTACTGGTTATCATGTAAACATCACTCTTAAGAGTGTTTCAAAACATCCCTTTCACCAAATTACACTCAGCTGTACCATTTTACACTCATTGCTGTACCGAAATTCAGACACTTATCTTGACATTGTTATTGCAATGCATACAGCTGATGCTCATGAGTGTCCATGGAAGCGTGCAAGGAGAGGCAAACTTCCATGCTGCCTGTTCCAAATGTTCCCGCAAAATCTCTCCAATAAGGGACTTAAACTGGACTGGGGCTGTAAATCTGAAGTTTACTTTCAAGGATTCTCCAGGGACCACCTGCAGAATAAAGTTAGTATGTGGCATCCACTGCATTGATGTTGCTATCCATCTGGTGTCTCAGTGAGAGCCGAGCCTTGTGGGAAAAATAGGCCTGTGGGCAACTCAGACTGCTGCCGCTGTCCCCTTCACTGCCCCAGGAGGTAGTGGAACACAGCCGAGGTTTCACCTCTTCACTTGCTACTGCTGAGTAAGCAGAAAAGAAAATAATACAATAATCTCACTTCATAAAAAATATAATATAAACATGTATAATTGTCACACCTCATAAAATAAATACTATTTAAAAAATAAAATGTTAATGCACTTAGAAAACATACATATGCTATTTCTTTTTAAAATATATACATTATTAGAGAATAAGTATACCATGTCACAGAGGACACAGTTTTCACTTCTTGAAATGTTGATGTCAGCTACCAATTTATCATTTGGCCAGATTATCAATTACCTTTTAGCTTTATCTGAAAAAGTTCTAAAGTCTGAGAACATTACTTACTGGTCTCAGGAGGGCACTGTCTTTTGCACCTCTCCTTGCAGCGTCTGTAGAAAGGAAAGCACTGCAGCATTTTTACACCCATATCACCAGAGGGAGCTAAAGATGAGAGAAACACCTGTTAGACAAACCGACTGTGGCCTGACATTGCTCTATAACACAAATAACATTTCTAAATCCTAAACTAGCAAAAGTGTCTATTGTTATTTGCCCTTCTAGTGCTACTGTGGTTATTAAGGTAAAACCGCTGTTGTTTGTTCTTCTGATTATTGGTTACCTGAAATTTTCCCTGTGACCGTGGGTTTTATGTACAGCCTTCTATATAATCTCATTACAGCCTTGTGTGTGCAAACCTCTGCTCTGCAGTCTAATCCCATACAGCGACGTCAGTGGGTAGACTGAACGGAGTCATCCGATCTAATAAATCCTTGACTGGGTATTACACGCCAGGTCAAGCTTCCTGATAGAGGCTGGCAGTTTTGCCATGTTGGCGGTATTGGGAGTTCGACTTGCAGTTTATGAATCACTTTTGACAGCTGCTAAGCATATTGTTCATAATTCCTTTATAAACTCGTGTTTGAAGTGATTCATGCCCTGCAGTTGTTGAGTATGTGGGTTACAGAGTGGTTTACTAAGTGTATGACTTGGATAATTTTCATCAGAAACCTAGCCAAAGACAAATACAAACATGTCTTCTTAAGAGCTTTTTGTGACGAAGTGACCAGTGCTTCTCTTATCAAATTTTCCCAGGTTTGCTGTCCTTTGGTTTGTAGTATACAGGGTTAATGGTTTATTTTTAATGACTTGGCATTTACACTGTTCTGATATGCTTTGTGAATCCAGTCTGCCCCAGAAACCAATGTTTAGTGGCCGACCTGCATATTTATTCTTGGGTTAAAGTTTGTACATTAAAACAATGCATGTAGGATAGGTTCATAAACTACAAGCTTGTGTAATAGGTCATGATATCATAGTTGTCAGACTTGAAATGCAAGTCATAACATTTGAAAAAAAAATCAGGGCATGTTTTCCATCCAACTACATGTTGCTCTCACGCATTAACACACAACACAAAGGAGTGTTTGCATGTTAGTAAAACTGTTGTTACAGAACCATGTCACCACACGCCACTGTCGTTCACTGTCATACATAACACTCTGTTCCCAGGGCCGTCCTTAGGGGAGTGCGACTGGTGCGGTCGCACCAGGCCCCGTGCTTGAGGGGGCACCACGACGAATGGACCGAGGGGGCCCCCCCCCACGCAAACGCAAACAGGCCGAGAGGGGCCCCGCTCCCTACCTCTCACCGGGCCCCGCGTCAGCTAAGGACGGCCCTGTCTGTTCCTACCCATCCCCTCCCTTTTATTTCTGTTATGAACTCATAAATCAGAGGAGTTCTCTCATGCTATTGTTCAGCTTCATTAACTTGCCTGAGGACAAAACGTGCAAAATTCTGAATATTAATTTTTAAAAGCTAAAAGCACTACTGCTGATGTTTGAGTACCTAATGGTCAAACATTTTTTTGAAAAAAATGTCTTTTGCAAATCAGTTGTGCTGAGAATTTTGTAAGTGTTGGAATAGCTCATTGTATTGTGGAAAAATTTATATTTTCGACCAACATCTGTTCAGGTCTGCCTGCAAACATAGCATGTTATAAGCATATGTTTTGCTCTTTGATTTTAGTTTTAGCTTTATGATCATTTGTAGATTTATATCTCCAGGTCTTGATTAATTAAAGAGTCTAAATGATAAGAAGGGACTGCTTGGTTTAAGTTAGTTTCATTTCAAGTTTTCAGGCTTCTGCAAATGTCTTCTTTTCATTATAGGCATGAAGTGTCACCATTTGAGACTGCAGATGAAATGATTTGTGTTTAGTAAATGACGAAAAAATGATCTCTTCATAGCCTTCAATACTGCCTCAGATGGTTTGCATCAGTCATTGCAGCAAACCATGAACATCTGAGATTTTGTGGAGAACATTGTCTAAAATATTTTCCAATACTGACACTAAAAAGCAAAGGCAAATGTTTTTCTTATTAACTTTCCCTTGATTCTAGTAAATACACACACACACACACACATTTCCGTCACTTGTGCCAATCATATGCTATACATTTATCCATAACCATTCCTCTCGCTTCTTCTCTCCTCTCAATAATTTTCATAACTCAAGCAAAACATAATTTATGTGGAAGCGCTCATCAGGGGAATTAAGATTCCATTCTTTATTTCTTTATGTGTTCGGTTTGTGACGAAAAGTGTAGGAAAAAATGCCCAAACCAGTTTGGGAAAAAGTGGATGAGGAGGCATAAGAACAGAGTAAATGTTGCCGTTTCTTTCCTCATGGTTTACCTTTTGGCAAGGTTCTTGCCCAGAGACCCAGAAACTATGTGTTAAGAAGTGTATGATTTAGAGCTAAGTTGTTTACTAGTGATCTAGACATGCACTTATAAGTGTACTACAAGCAAGATCTTGTAGACACACACACACACACAGAAAATCCTTATAGGGTATGTAATCTAGACTTGTGATGACCCGTTCCAGGTCATTTACCAAACACTGTGAGATGTGTTTGTGTATCAGTATGCCTGTGTTTTGTCTCTTATAGGCTAAGTACACTCTGGAGGACTGCTGCTTAAAACAGTTAAGTAATCTATAGTTACGACACTTCATTCCACTTTACCTCCTCCTACATCCCCAGCCTCAGAGAATAAGACACTATGCACACATTCGGTTAAACAAACAAACCAGGGCTGTCAGATTCATTTCTCACTGATTGAGAGCACCACAGTATTTTTCCTGGAATTGTGGACTGTGAATTGCAACAATGCATAGGCTGCATGCCTTTCCAATCATTTCAACCACAGTGCCTTTTTCTCAACAAGCTTGTGTATTCATTAAAGTCTTCAGCATGGTTGAAAGAGATAAGGATAACCTGTGAATTCAAACTTGTTTAAGTTCCTTCTTCAAATCAATGCTGTAGGTCTTATTTCACATCTAAAACTGAGCTGTAGGTAAATATCCAAATGATTAATAATACCTCTTTTCAGTATCATTAGTTTTCAGTTTCGTTGTAGTATTTACATGGCGTATGCTAGGCTATATAGGCCTAAAGACTATAATTATGAGAGGCTGATGGCCCTTTTTGGTGTCCAATAAATAAAAATAGACTTTTGACGCTTGCATGTGATTTAGTTCTTGCAAGAAGTTCATAATTTTGAGTGTTGATGCTTTAAAAGGTGTTAGAAGTGACTTTTATGATAAAGGGTTAGTTAACCCAAAAATGAAAATTAGCCCATGATTTAAGCACCCTCAAGGCATCTATGACTGCTTTTCCTTTGCTAACGTAAGGAAACTTTGCTTCCTTTGGTCCTGTAAACAAACGTTGGTTTTCGTGAGACTAGCATATTCTCACCGGCGCATGCGCTACACATACGTCCTACGTCATCCGCCCCGAACGGCTTCCGCGTACGACAGTTAGTGCAAGCTACAGAAAAGTGGTTATAACGTTTTAAATATGGATATGTTTCTTACAAGAATGCATCGATTCGCTACAGAAGTCCTTCATTCACCCCCCAGAGCCATGTGTGGCAAGTTTTACTATGGATGTATGCACTTCATTTCACTTCTTTTGGACTGATGAACTGTAACAACCACTGAGTGCCATTCTAAAGCTTGGAAGATCAAACATTTTTTTAATCTAACTTCGACTGGATTCGTCTGAAAGAAGAAAGTCATATACACCTAGGATGCCTTGAGGGTGAGTAAAACACAAGCTAATTTTCATTTTTGGGTGAACTAACCCTTTCTCTATGTGCAGTACGTGACGCTCGAGCACGCTGTGGTGTGACTGGGAAAAGGGGGGGAAGGCAAATGCATATCAATTTTTAATTATGAAAGGATGTTTACAAGATCTCTTTTGATTTCCATATGCAGGCAACAAGGTTATTCGTGGTCCAAACGCATCATTCGCAGAAAAGTACGTTACATAAAATCTCGGTGCAAGAGATCAGCCAGAGTTCAGAAGAAATGTAAATCTCTTTACGCGAAAACAGAAATAGGCTACCTGAGCAGCTGAGTTTAACAACACCTTCACTGCTGTTAAGCAGTGTGCCAAGTGATGAATGAAAACCTAACAAGCAAATTGCCGTCTGAAGATTACAGGCTATTTGCTGATAGAGAATACGTGGAATGATTTATTGGTTATTGGCTACGCAATAAAATAAATCTTTCATATGTAGCCTAAAAAGCCTTAAAAACCGTGTTAAAACGTTTCATGTATTGTGGGGTGATATTTTTTGCATCTGACTATATTTTGTAGGTATCCTGTAAAATAGATGATAAAATACAAGGTCACGTTCATTTTAATCTAAATTTTGACTTTACGCAAGAACAAATAAACATACACTGCTGCAGTGTTCACTAAACAAACAAACAAACAATGCTTCACAGATTAGGCTACCTAAAAACTTAAAATAAAGCATAAAATACTACATAAGCAGCATTCATTGTAAATTACAGTTGATTCATATTTTGTACTAAACACAATTTGACAAATGTATACTTGTAAAGGTGTATTGTCCTGTTGGACGCAATTACACTTTAGGCTACAGCTATATAGGCTATGGTAATTTATACACAAAAGCAGTTTTACAGTACAATTGCAATTATTGTATGTTAAGCATATATTTTCACTAACAGCTTAATAGGTTTTCTTGTTAAAATGATCAACTATTTTAACAAGTATAGCCTATTTTCTTGCAGATTGTTTAACAACCTTTATACAAATTTAGTATTTACCTTAAATTTGTCATATTTGTATAATTCAGTGTGTACAGTTTAATGCATAATAGTCTAATCAATTGACTCACCGTTTGTTCTTTTGAAACGCACTTATACTGGCACTGTCAAGCAAAGAATTCTTCAGATTCCAAGTGATAGTTGAAATGTTCTCCAACTCACTGACAGTTCACTGGCGATGATTGAACCCGTTCAGCTATGACAACATGGAAAGCTTCAGGTCTGAGCACACGGACGTTCAGCTTTAAATAGCTTATCTGAGCAGCACGCCCTCCTCCTCCTCCTCCTCCTCCTCCTCCTCCTCCTTCTCTTTCACTCAATAGCTTGCTAGTGTGCTGGCACGTTGGCACGTTCAGCTCACGCTGAACTGGAGCATGAGAAAAACATTCTCACTATTCAGGACCAATTCATTAAACTGTTAATAATTTTCGCACGTGTAAGGTCTTGAGGTTCTCTTCTCCATATTGCAACATGTCATATAGCCTAACTGAGACTTGAAATAAGTTTGACTCCTGGCTATGGTATGTAGCTACTGGTAAATCATTTTTATTGTATCAATACAACAACATGCATGATACATTTAGTTAGTGGACATTTAAAAGAGTGATTGGAAAACTCAAATGAAAGAGAGCAACAGATGAGTTGGGATTATAATTTTTTTAAATCATTTGTGCTGCAGTATAAGATTAAGGACAATGAACATTTTAGCATTTTAGCAAATGTTAACCTCAACTTGTTTTTCTCTGTCTCATGCTGTACTTTACATTTTGTCCACAAGACCATTAAGATGTTTTGTTTTAGATTTATCATCGTTAAAGTGAATAGAAGATTTATTATTATTATTATTATTATTATTATTATTATTATTTCACATAATCAACGTTTTATAGTGTGTTTAAGATATTCTGATCACAATTCTTGGCCATTTCAGTTTTGCTTAATATAGCAGTTTTAGGCAGTATAGGCCAGTCTCCACAAGTCCCCATAGCTCCAGTTTAAATTCAGGGCAACATTGAACACTTCTTCATAGGCTGAATTCGAATAGCATGGCAACTTCTCAAGAGTAAAAGATCAAACAAAAAAAGCTAATCTTTACACTTCCAAGAAACACATGTACCAGCAACATCAGCATAGACCAGGAAATGTGTATTTACACCCTTATTCATTTTTATTTTCTAGCTGACAGTCTGTTTGCAGTGTTTTCAGTGGAAATTTACAGCAGCAAATTCCAAAGGAGAAACAGATTAGAATTCTGAACAGCAAGCCTGCTGCACAATCTGGGTTGAAGACCAAGGCCCCCCATTGCTGGAAATTAGTATTGTGTGACTTAGTACCAATAGCATTAACCTGTTTGCCACTGATCAGAGAGCAGTCTGACGTTTGCCCTATCTTTTAATTGCGTCCATTTGAAGGCTGATTCAGGAACAGTATTAAAAGGATAAATAAACCCTGAGATTTTCTTTGAATTCTCATCATCCATATGGGACAGCAGGAAATTATTTAGTAGTTGTGGTGGGATTTTATTTATTTTTTCAGTTAGTTGAGAGATCCCTTTCATTCTCTTAACCCAAATCCCTTTTATGTACAACTTTAGACTCAAAAAAAATAAAAAATGATTGAAGCCAAATTAATGTTTCATTTTCATCTCTTTTTCTCCTTGTTTCACCCTGTCTCTCCTGTTTAGCTCCTCCCTGCCCTTTTTTCTAATTTTGACATCTACAGGAAGAAAGTAGATTTATGACTCTCTACCGCCATGCTTTTAGAGCAAAATATCTTTTTGTACCTTTGTTGTTAAACAGTGATAGGGAGCATCCTAAACCCTCTGTTAAAAACATGTTCCCCCATGTAAGGAAAAGAATGAGCATGAAATGGGATCTGATACCTCATATACAGTAGACTGAATGTTTGACTGCAGGCTGTTTAACGAAATGGTGTTGTTGAGGTCAGATATCACAGGATAAGAATAGCAACACCAAAAAAAAAAAAAATGATTGAAGCCAAATTAATGTTTCATTTTCATCTCTTTTTCTCCTTGTTTCACCCTGTTTCTCCTGTTTAGCTCCTCCCTGCCCTTTTTTCTAATTTTGACATCTACAGGAAGAAAGTAGATTTATGACTCTCTACCGCCATGCTTTTAGAGCAAAATATCTTTTTGTACCTTTGTTGTTAAACAGTGATAGGGAGCATCCTAAACCCTCTGTTAAAAACATGTTCCCCCATGTAAGGAAAAGAATGAGCATGAAATGGGATCTGATACCTCATATACAGTAGACTGAATGTTTGACTGCAGGCTGTTTAACGAAATGGTGTTGTTGAGGTCAGATATCACAGGATAAGAATAGCAACGGTGCAAACTTATCACAGAAGTGAGATGACACAATTAAGGTCACATTTAGTAGTGTATTATACCATACACATAGCAGGCATACAAAGAAGAACCCATGTTTATGCAAACAGATTATGGATCACTGACAAGCTAATGTAGGCCTAGCTATCTGTATACTATTGATACATTCCATTTGTTTTGCTTCACCAGATTTACTTTCCATGAGCATTGTCTCTAAATCAGATCATTTTAAAAAGATGGTTTGTCACTTACCTAATGCACATAATAAGAGAGCACCATATTTAATCAGCGTTAGTGTGATGGACAGAGATTTTTTTGTTGTTTTTTGTCAAATCCAATCACATGGATTTTCCATAATGTTCCTCCCTCTATTGCTGGTGATTTAGCCAAATCTAATCAACTCTCTCCTGCTTTGTGTGGCACTGTGAGAAGAATAATTACCTATGATCAACACCATCAACTATCTCTATTCAGTGTTTATTATAGAAAAGACTTACTGATATACACCTTCAAAATGAGAGATAAATACGCTAAAGACAAAAATGTTTTGGAGGAACAAACTGTGCTTTAAAGCACAGGCATTCAATAAGTGCAATAGTTTAAACAGCATAACACAAATCCTCTGCAGAAACCTAATAAGAAATGACATGCCTGACGGTTTCTATTTGAGTTGGCATATGTGCAAACTCTCAGAGGAAGATGAGTGATTTAATGAGTATTTACTCTCTCATGCACGCTAAAGCTGCAGAGCTTACTTGCATGCTGTTGTTGTTTGGTATCAGAATATCTGCCCTAGTCCGGCTTGAATCAGTTTTTACCAGTTTTCCCACCCTGTTCTCACCCAAAATACCCCCTCCCCAAAATTGCAACCCCCCACCTCCCTAATTTTGTCCCTGTCAACAATCCGCCTCCCCTCCACACACACTGTTCTCTGGGGTGTGTGTGAGCTCACGACAAGGCAGCGTCAAATTCCTACATTCACATGAGCAATAATGCATATGATGTTACTTGTCGATTTTTGAGGTAATGAATCACGCAGAGAAAGACATGCAGTGACATGAAGCGGATGATTCTTCAGGAATTCAGGATGATTCTACAATCCAAGTTTGTGCATGTATGTTACATTCGTAAAGGCAAACAAAGACAAATCCTCTTTAATTTCATCAGGATTAATCAAGTTTAAATATGAATTTAACGAACCTTTAAACAGAATGCTGTTTGAATTTAATAAATTCCATAAGATCCGTTCACATGCTCCATCCAGTCTGACCCTGGTCTGTTTCCCTCTGCTATTGTCTGGAGCCATTGTGGAAGTTGATGAGTGTTTTGTGCCTGTTCTCTGTGTCTAAATGGTGGATGGCCATCGGATTAGTCTGGCCAGGTCCATGCCAAAGCCTTTAGTGCAACCGCCTCTCAACGTTAACTCGAGAAAAATAAAATCCTCTCCAGGTCAAAATGACCAGAATATTAGGGTTAATTATATATAATTCAAATAAAATATTTTACATTTATGCCGTTATATTTATGTCATGCAATTATGTGTATGTTCACATATGTGATCTCAATAAGAACAGAACATCCTTTTCTGGAACACACTGGTCTGGTTTGAACAAGGTCTAGGCCTATACATCAAGCTGACGTAGTAATGTGTACTAGGACATGCTGTTGCCTCTCTCCCCCTGTGGCTGAGACATATATGACATGTTTACAATGACCAGTTTGCTTGGTCTGGGCAATCTGTAAGCTTGTTTTGAGATTCTGCTGCCTTTATCCTAGCATGAGCCTCAAATAGGTGTTTGTGCGCAGGATTAGCAATTAGAGTGGAGAGCTGCTGTGGTAACAACGATTATGAGCTCAATTTGAGCACAGGGTCTATATTCATAAGCATGTCCGAGTTCAGGGAGCTAATAGCAATAGACTTTATTGAGTACTTTAAAGGAATCTGATGCTCTTTTTGAGAATGCCCCTTATTCTTAAAACACTCCCTGGTTTCAGTGTATGAATGTTTTTACAGCTGCTTTCACCCCCAGGGGGTTTGACTTACTGTTTTCCTTTGCGTGCTGCAAGATCCGGTTTGTTCCGGTGTCAGAGTTGCAATAGCGAAAGCAGTGAGTAGTGAAAAGAGTGAATGACACAGGTGTCGAGATGGAGGGAGGAAAGCGAAAAGGAACATGGTGGTTTTTATCAGACTATTCAGAAACAAATGGAAAACAGCCAGCCCAAGGTTTCAGAGTCTCACTGCACTAAACTAGAAAATAGAAACGCAAAGACACACACACACACACACACACACACATGTTGTGTTTCCATGTTTTATGGGGACATTCCATAGGCGTAACGGTTTTTATACTGTACAAACTGTATGTGCTATTGCCCTACACCAACCCTACCCCCTAAACCTATCCCTTACAGGAAACTTTGTGCATTTTTACTTTCTCAAAAAAACTCATTCTGTATGATTTATAAGCTTGTTTCCTCATGGGGACCTCAAAAATGTCCCCACAAGGTCAAAATTGACTAGTATTACTATCCTTGTGAGGACACACACACACACACACACACACACACAAACTTGATGCCTTCTGCCAAGAACACCAGAAAAAGAAAACACTCAGGGTATTTATGTAACCTGTAGAGGAAATATCATTCTCATGCAGTCTGATGCCAACTCTAAAGATAGACATTACTCAAGTTAATAATTTATAACTACAAAACTACATTTTATGGCTCGTGAGACACAAAAAATGTCAGCAAATTATGTTTATTGTGAAAGAAGGTTGTACTGGATCATTAGTACCGGATGATTTAGTATTCCAAAATGCACAACGTTTATAAATATTCACTGCTACAGTAGCACTAACACATAATAAAGTTAAAATAAAGTTACATTTACACACAACATCTCTTTTTAGTGATGGCTTGGATTGCAAGTTGTTAGTGTTGTGTGAAAGCTCTTATCACGTTATGAGGACTCCAGATTGAATCATTGTTGATTTGTTGTTGTTGTTGTTTTCCTCCTCCGCAGATCTCACAGACCTCCCTCATCCTGTTGTACAAAGAAGAAAGATCATTCCCAATTTATGAAAAGGGCATCTCATTATTATTTAGTGTTGAGAGGTCTGAATGTTTACACAGTTTGGATTTGTTTGTCTATGGTAACTGGTTATAATACTGAGTCTATTTGCTGCCAATATTCTATTTAGTAGACAGCAAAAGGTGATTCTCTTTTACATGCCAATCTGTCAGATGTAGCTTTTGTTCAAGAAATTCAACTCACAACTGTTTCAGTGTTAATGTAAATGTAAATGCTGTTATGTAAACTTTACCGGTTGTTTTTTCCGGCAGTCTCCACAGAGGCAGCCTACACATCCATTCACAACCTGAATGACACAGAGTATCATCTGGATCAGAGACAGACCCAAAAGTATGAAGAACAGCACGATGTGCCAGAGAACCACATTCTCGGGAAAGACACACTTGGACCATGTAGTCTCATCCCCCAGGTAACTGCTGTTCCTGTTACAGCAAGATAAAAAGAAGAGAGAAGGAGCTTTAGTGGAAGTGCAGGATAAGACCTTATCTACACTGTAAATCCGTAAAATTTACGGTAAAAAAACAGCAGTTGTGGTAGCCGGAATTTTACCATTACAAAATTGGTAGCAACGTTTTAGGTTTTACGGTTTTAACTTAAATTTACAGTTAAATACCGTAATTTCATTAACTGATATAATGTTAATATACCAACCTACTGAAGTACTGAAATCTGTTTTGTACCTTTGTAATACACTGATAACCACCAAAAGCAGGAGGTGATGAGAAAGTCACATGATGAACCAAAGCCCATCACAAGCAGCTTTTAAATAATATCATATATAGAAGGTGCACAGTGTCATTCACACAAACGCTAAACACCATCACGGTAACACACATGACACTGAAATAATGCAATAAACATTCATTTAACAACATTAGGTGTAACACACAACCCTAATATACAAAACTGATAAGAAAAAACTAAGAAGAAACATTGTTATTTCAACAGAAAAACATCAAATTTGAAATGTAACGCGGGGAATGCTGGGAATGTCAATTTACAGTTATTCACTGTAAATTATACGGTCTTTTTCACTTCCAAAAACGGTATACTACCGTAAAATTAATGTCCAATATATGTCATGTCCAATACAGTTTTTCACCGTATAA
>NW_015505897.1:501347-501920 GCF_001515645.1 Sinocyclocheilus grahami
TGAAGTACTGAAATCTGTTTTGTACCTTTGTAATACACTGATAACCACCAAAAGCAGGAGGTGATGAGAAAGTCACATGATGAACCAAAGCCCATCACAAGCAGCTTTTAAATAATATCATATATAGAAGGTGCACAGTGTCATTCACACAAACGCTAAACACCATCACGGTAACACACATGACACTGAAATAATGCAATAAACATTCATTTAACAACATTAGGTGTAACACACAACCCTAATATACAAAACTGATAAGAAAAAACTAAGAAGAAACATTGTTATTTCAACAGAAAAACATCAAATTTGAAATGTAACGCGGGGAATGCTGGGAATGTCAATTTACAGTTATTCACTGTAAATTATACGGTCTTTTTCACTTCCAAAAACGGTATACTACCGTAAAATTAATGTCCAATATATGTCATGTCCAATACAGTTTTTCACCGTATAAAGTCAAGTAGATATATATATATATATATATATAGACATATATATATACTGTATATATATATATATATATATATATATATATATATATATATATATATATATATATATATATATATATAT
>NW_015505897.1:504104-516130 GCF_001515645.1 Sinocyclocheilus grahami
AAAACTTGAGGCTACAGCAGCACTTCTTCTTCCTCGTCTTCTTGTCTGATGCACTCAGCCAAGCGTTCTAACCACGACCTCGCCCCTCCCCACATCCCAACCATTCGAATTTCTGTAGGCGGGATTTATTTTAATGATATTCTAATAGGCCGCTTTGTGACATCACAAAACCTGGAAAACAAACGCTGTAGTCCAAACGAGCCCTCCGTTGTAGTTCTTGAAAAGTGATTTTTTAAAAACGAAATATCTCCCTTTGGATTGGACTTTGAGATTTGTAAGTTTGAAGATCTTTTTTATGCCCAAACATACACACTACACACTGACTAAAATTCAAAAAGTGAAAAAGCATAATAGGACCCCTTTAACACAAATACTAAATATATACATCATGTAAATGCAAAACCAGGGCACACTGCATATCAGTTACTGAATTTCTCTACCAACACGTACATTGATGCCCATCTGTAAAAGACGGTGCATGATACATACACATTTATATGCACTGCTATATAATAGTACTGCTGAATAGGCTCAGCTGTCTGAGTATTGCAGTCGACAGCTGCACTTACTAAACAAGCCTCATAATTTTGATTTAGCGCCCATAGTTTCTGGCTGCACTTAATGTCATTTCATTAAATCCATTACATGCTTGTACACTGCAAACATTTTTCAAGCCAATGTCATTTTATGGCAGGTTAATCAGTTATAAAAATGTAATGTAATGTCTCTGTTGATTATTATCACCCAGTGTAAAAATCTGTCATATTGCAATCTGTTAAAACTCATACAACTAAATCAAATGGAGTTGTGGAACAGTACAATACATCGGGAAAATCACATTAGAGCAGACGGGAGTATGATTACATTTTCCCACATTATATTAAACATTACAATAATTGAACAATATAGAACAGAGACTTTAAGGCATTTTTGACAGTGCAAAGCCAATTTTTATGAAAAAACCTCCAATGAATAACCCTTCGATTCAGGGGTTTTGGGAATGAGGCTAATTAGCTAAGAGTAATCTCATAAAATGGATCTGTCCTCCAGAGGGCCATCCATCTTGGGGTTTCCAGGTTGATTACTCACAGTGGGAAAGCAGACATTATAGGTAGGGCACTACCCACTGCCCTGATGAACATGCTATCTTCAAATGCAAGGAGATGAATGACTGACCAGATTGTGAAGAGCACATGGAACACCGGGGCTAGAGTACAACACATGGAGATGGTAAACTGTATTGGCGCAGCTGACAAGCAACAACAGATAATTTTATACTGATTAAAAAATAAAAGGTTATTTTCTCTGACATTTGGACCCTACTGTATGTACTGATTTTACCCTAAAATCGTGATACTAAATAAAAACACAAAATTCATAGACATATATGTCAACTATTATTGAAAAAAATCAGCTTTGTATGATTATAATGATCCAAGTCTATGAAAAAATACTGAAATTAAATTTGTATATTTAATAAGCTAATGTGAGCCCAGTTTTTTTTTTACTTACTGCTCACAGTATGCTTAGGTTCTGTGGCAAGTGCAGAATCTTTAGTTTGTAAAGCAAAATGTCAAGTTTGTCAAAATGGCCCCAGCAATGCCTGAAAAGGGACAAATCAATGCTTCCTTCTGCTTATACATGGATGAATTGATCTGCAAGACCAGTGATTTCCTGCTAATCCGATTAGTAGATGTGGTTAGTGCAATGTTGGGAGAGAAAGTAGCTATGCGGAGAGATTCATCACTGCACAAATGTAGGGCTTAAGAGTGGTAAGCAGGCTCTTAAGGATTCTGCCTGCTGGATAGCATTACAACTGACTCCCCTGTGAGAAAATTTACACAAGTCAGACAGCAATGGAAGCCTTTAAATTAAATCTGCAGACTTATCGGATGCCTCTGTTTGAAAGCATTGAATGTGTACAATCAATAACTGCCTTGTAATATAGCACAATATAGCACAATAACTGCCTTGTAATATGAAGCACAACATATCGGGTGCAGGATGAGCTATGCTGTAAAGTTTAGGGCTATGAGTGTGTTCAGATTCCTAGCATCTAAGTATAATTAACACGTAATAGTAATACTTGCTTTAATACCATTAAAAACATTATATCAGAGTTCCATTTTATGTTGTGATCTTAAATGATCTGGGATGCTCCTCAGAGAGTCATTTTGCTTATGTGGCATACTGAGCGCTGTTGTTAAACTGGTGAATCTAGCCTGCCAGATCTACACTTAGAAACCCCATTGATCTCACATCATCTATCATTAGAGATCCACAACTGCCCTCCACAGGCTGGCTCATTAGCTCTTTATGCTGTAATGCACTGTCTAGAAATACAGATCACAGCAAAGGGAGAATCAAGACAGAATCAGGGGCCATCTAGTCCACATTATGCCACATATCTCAATCTTTCTTACTGTTTTTGTTTCTCAGAAGTGCTAATTACCTTATTAAATCAAGTCCTTTTACTTGACATTCTTACATGTGCAGGGTATGTTTGTGGTCATTCTGCCTAAACACACAGCAACTGTACTACACATATATTTTAACTATTATCATAAAGAGAGCTGTCATACAGGAGCTGTGGTGCAGTGCAGCACATGTGCCCACAATATGTACAGCAAGTGCCATTGTCTGTATAAAAACATCTGTTAAGTACAATATTCATTCAAATACAGAAAATAAAATCTCTAAATTAATTAATTAAAATCTCTAAATTTACATTTTTGTTCACTACCTCTTAACAATCAACTTCACTTTGTTCCATACTTTTTTCCCTCATGAACCTTGTTGCATGGATTATTATATATATATTTTTAATTATTTTTCAAAGTGCTTTGACTCCTTAAAAAAGTGATCATTTGGTAGGGATGTTTTCAGACTTTTTTTATTTACAGGAAAGTCAAGTGTAAATAGGAATGTACAGGTAAGAAACATCTCTCCTTGGGACATGACTGAGGTTACATTCAAAAATAAGACCACAGCTCATACAGTTACAGTTAAAATGCTAAATAAGTAAATTTATTCTTAGGGGATTTAAAAGACTTGGCTGATTGATTTGACTGCACTGACACTATCGGTTGAGAACAAAATTTTAACTGAATTCAGCTGAATGCAGAAACTATTAATTTTTGTGGAGCTGGTTTATAGCTGAATTGATTTGTTTTATAATGGACACATTTTGCAACAACACTGCTATTGAACTGACCTGAGCTGACTAACAATATTATTCCCTTCTGTAGAGCTGATTGTAAGCTGAAGTGAACTTGTTTTATAATTGATTAACCTTGCACAGTTATTGAACTGAACTGAAATAACACTGAACTAAATTTCTACACACACATATATATATATATATATATATATATATAGTAGGGGAATTTACCGTTAACCATTTTACAGGTTTTTACTGTAGCATTTTTACAGTCTTTTACCCTTAAATTCACGGTCATTTTTTACAGTGTAGTGGCCATACAAAGAACTGATTTCACTTGCTATTTCATTGCATTCATTTCATTTTTCCTTTAGGTTTTAGGTGTTCTTACCCTGCCGTGTCCTCAAAGGGATATTCCCAATTATCACTCTCGACTTGGCACAGTGGCCCAACAGAAAGTGCTGCAATAGCAACACAGGCACAGTAGGCCGACCCAACAATGCCAAATACAGAAGAGAAAACAGAATTCAGCATCTGAACAAAACAAAAAGAACATGAAACATTAAACATTAAACATTATATATAGACTGCATATAATTTATCTGTACAGTACATTTGTGTATATGCAAAAGAGAATGTTGTTTTTATCTTTTCACTTTGTACGGCTTCACTAGTGAGCTTCTTGTTGTGAATGATAGTGATTTTACCATTTTTGGTTAAATAGTTAAATTTTTTGGTGTTTTTCTTTGTTAGATTTACTCACACGACAACGGTTTCCACAACAACCTGCCCCGCAACAGCCTTTGCCCCCGGCTCTGATGGCTGAGCAGCTTGGACACATCATCTGATGAATAAAAGTGAGTGCAAATTAACTTACCGTCAACTGTGATCTCAACGAGATAAGGTTTGCCGTAAAGCAGGTTAAATAATGTTAGTGTAAATCACTTAATCTAGGATAAACATTAAAAATTAAGATTCTTTATTGGCATCTATGATTCCATGAAGAACTTTTAACATTCTTTATAGTGGAAAAATGCTCTTCAGATTATTAAAATGTTCTTTAAATAACTGTTCACTAAATGCTTCTGTTGGAAACCCTAAATTGTTCTTCTGACATCACTGTGCAAAATCACCTTTTGGAACCTTTATTTTTAAGAGAGAGTGATTGTTTTATCAAAATGCACTAAATTACACATCAAACTCAATCTACTTTTTCTGTGATGTGTGTACTTGCTCGTAGCATGTTCCTCTCTACATGCAATTATTGCTTGATGTGAACATGAGCCACCTTACATAACTTTACTCAGGATTTATCCATCCTGCTCATGTATTATCATAGACGACATTAATAAAATAAATAGCACACAAAGCCTTGTAGCAGTGTGTTTGAAGTATCTGATGTTCTACCTAAAACATCAGACCAAGTTAGGCCTGTTCATTTTAGTAAACAATAAAATTCCTATCGCACATTCTCAGAAAATAAAAAGGTACAAACCCTGTCACTGGGGTGGTACCCTTTCGAAAGGTACACATTTGAACCTTATTTACCCCTACAGGGTGGTATATTAGTAAGTACCTTAAAGGTACATATTAATACCTAAAGTGTACATATTAATATTTGTACCTTTCGAAAAAGTACCACCCCAGTGGCAGCTTTTGTGAGTGCATCTCATTATAACAAGACAGATTTTTTTTTTTTTTTTTTTAGGAAACAGCCAAGTTCAGGCAAACACCACATTAATGATGAGATCAGAATTGAACAGACTGAAATACTCACAATTAGTCCTCCACCAAGAACACCTCCCATAAGCCAGACTTGAAGGGAAATCTGGCCAGTTTCCAACTGTTCTCCATTAGGGAAGAATAAAAGTATATTGGCTATTATACACAAAAAAGCCGAGGACAGAAGAATTAGCCCCACTAACCGTGCACACTTCCCAGTACACATTGCGATGGATCTGTATAAAAAACGTTATAAGTCAGGAGAAATTGTCAAAGGCTGTGTTCTTCTCAGTGCAGCACAGGCTCTGACTGATAGCACAGAATGCCCTTTGAGACTTGACAATATTTACAGTGCTTTTATCAGTGCCATTTATGGTGCGTTAACAGTAACTTAACTTAACAGTGGGCAGTAGATGAAGTTTCTGCTCTGGATAATTACTGATAAACGTGTTTACGTGTATTGTGGCTGGTTGATCAGTGTAAGGTGTGTGGGGACAATAGTTACAGTAAAGCCATATAATGAATCCTGACAGAACAGCAAGGCCCATTTTACAGCCCTTTTATAGTATCTTGTGTTATAAATGGCAACTATATGACTTTATTTATAATGGTTTTGTAAAGGTTAATGATACTTCTGCATCGTCATTTCTTTTTCGATCTTCTTCATTCAGTACCAATCACTAAAACACTTATAAATGAATTTACTGTTTGTTGAAATAACCTTTTTTATAGGCTAGATGTTCTTTTACCCTTATAAAAGGTTGCAGAAGAAAAAGCTTGAAAGGACCGTGACAATTAAGACAAGTAACGTATTCTTTTCAGTTGCATGGAACATATAAAAGAAGTACTGTAACACTCAAGAGTTTTTAGCAGTGGTTTTTAATGCCTAAAACACAGTGGTTTGGGTTAAAGACGACTGTTGAGGTGACTGAAAAGGGACATCTTGACATAAAATATGTACATTAAAGGTAGTCATAAAGAAGTATATTTTTCTTTGATGAATATAAGAGGGTAACGGTAGAACATTAAAGGTGGGGTAAGCGATTTAGAAAACTGATTCGGGCCAAATAGCAAAACAAGGTTGAATGAATAGGACATACTGGACTGAATCAGACAATAATAAAAATAGGCAAACTATTGCTGAAAATTGTGAGGGAATGGAATCAGTGTTACATGTGTTATTGGAATGTAGGAAATATGAGGAGGAAAGAAGGGAAATGTTTCAAATGCTAAAGAAAGACATTGTAAATGTTAATGTTCAGAAGCTTTTAGAAGGAAGTACTAGGAATGTGGTCAAACATCTCATGATTTACCTAAAATATACAGGATTGATGGAAAGAATATAATTAGTTCCCTTGTTTGTCATATACTGCTCCACACTCCAGTCTGGTATGTGGCAATAATGCACCTTTAAAATTGGTTGTCAGCCACCAATCTAAAGAAGAAGAAAACCCAAAACCAAAACGGGATTATAGTCTGGAATCATGTGACTGGGACTTTTTGTCACCATAATTTGGTTAAATCTACTCATATAAAAGAATATAGTCTTTTTGATTATTTTTTTTAAATATTGGTTTTGTTTTAATTGCTAGTTTATTTATTTGTTTTGATTGGTTTTTATGGTTTATTTTGTCCTACAAGCAAAATCCTGATCCATACTTTATTCCAGTCGGTGGCGGTAATGCACCAGTCAGTCAGGTTGCCAACCGCCAATAAACACCAAAGAAGAAGAATAGCAAAACAAACTTGTAGCCAATCAGCAGTAAGGGGCGTGTCTACTCATGATGTGGTGGAGAGAGCGTTCAGTGCACGGGACGAACATTAGCTGAGCCGAGCGACAGACTATAGCTGGGTCTCATTTAGAAGGCTGCACCCTCCGGAGGTCGAATCCTCTGGAGGTCGCATATACGAAGTGTCCTCAACCTAGAATTAAACGAGACAGCCTTTGTAGGACGGGCGGAAAAGGAAACAGGAAGTATCACGTTGCTATGCCAACACATTTAGAGCATCGTTGCGCTCTCACACTACTTAAATGACGGAAAATTATTTCTAAATTTGGAAAGTAATTTGAAAAAACAAAATGCTTTTACTTGTTTTATTTTGTTCAATGTTTGAGGAGCTGCAGCGTACCTACAGCAGGCATCTATTAGAGAAAAAAGGAGGAGGATATTAAAAACAAAGTTTATCCGTTTTTACCGAGGCGAATTAAGGTACGTTGTAAACACCACATCTGCGCTTGTGTGTACGTTACATCTGCCGGCGCCGGCATTTTTCAAATTAACAACAGTTGTTCACGGCGACGCAAAGAATTGTGGGTTATCTGTAGCAGCGAAGGATACACCTCATGTGAAAGAAGGTCGCAGCCTTCTAAATAGGACCTTTCGCACCGCAGGAACCTTTTCATAGTACCAGAACTAATTGTGGAACTACCCACTTTTCGGCGTGTTCGCACCGCCGGAACTGGGAGCGATTTTAGTACCGGACTGCCTTTTTTGAGAACCAAATTAGCTCCTACTCCGGAGCAGGGTCTAACCAGCACAACTGGTACTAATCGTGACGTAAGTAGACATTGATTGGCCAAACGCGTACGAAAACGCCCTCACCCGCCATGATTTAAAACGCCGTGTAAACATACTGTAAACATTGTGTCAACTTATTTCTCAAGTATGGAGAACAGCGATAGATGGACGGACGCTGAAGTGCAGGCACTTGTAGCAAATGTAGCACTGCCAGTTGTCGTTGGAGATTCTTAGTCCTCCTTTCCATTCTTTCAATCGTTTTACGTATACGTCGACTTTCCATGTCCATTATTGTGAAACCCGCGAGACACAACAAAAACACAGCTCCGATCACAGCGTCCTCCATCCTCCTGTTGTTAATGTTGTTCTTCTTTGTTTCTGTTGTTGAACGCCGCGCACAAATGACGTCGCTGTCGACCGGCTTACGTCACTTCTTAGTACACTCTGTCGGTGCGAATGCAACCCTTTAAATAGTACTGGGAAATAGTTCGCGCAAAATCGTCCCAGTAC
This sequence comes from Sinocyclocheilus grahami, assembly GCF_001515645.1. Lineage (NCBI taxonomy): Eukaryota > Metazoa > Chordata > Actinopteri > Cypriniformes > Cyprinidae > Sinocyclocheilus > Sinocyclocheilus grahami. The sequence goes on from NW_015505897.1 coordinate 512,016, forward strand.
TTTAGTACTGTACATTTAGTTCTGGAACTAATGCGGTGCGAAAGGCGCTAATGAGACACAGCTTTTGTTTCACAGAACTAATCGTTGCCTGGGTTGCGTACGGGCGTGTTTGTTTTGGTGATTTCAAATGTCAACATTGGCTACCAGAAATCGCTTACCCCACCTTTAAAACTTGTTTATAGACGGTTTCATCGGGTGCACGTGCCTGGCCCGAAGTTAACTTCCGGTCTGTGTTTGTTTATCAGTCTGGCTATGGCTCCGGCTACAAACGCAGTTAAAGTTAAGGCGATGAGTAGACTAAAGTTGGGCTCAGGTGGTTGTGCTGTGGGATGTGTTTCACATACATTTATTTATTTGTGGCGCTCGCCACAGTATCAAAACTATATCACTGTATTTCTGAAGGAAGACTATCTTTAGAAAATTTTCGATGTAATTTTCATTTCATCTTGCATGTTATATGCCTGATAAAGCAGCGTTTGTGAGCCGTTACTGGGGAAACCTCTGTTTCTCCTGCTTTAAAGCACCTCCTACTGGCAGAGAATGAATTAGCATTTTCAGCAAGTCCGTCTGATTTACCCAGCAAACATATTTTGCTTATCAAAAATAATCTACTTTATTTAGGGACTACTTAGCTGCTGTTATTGATTCTATTTGGAAGTCAAGTCAGGGCCACAAAAGCGCGCATGCGCAGTAACTTTTGTTTATGTTATTGCCGTTGAAAAAAAAAAAGATTTAATAATGAAGTGTAACTATTTAACTTTTTGCGAAAATTAAAATACTACTCTTTGAAACTTTAAAGGTTGATAAAAAAGTACATTTTAAATTTTTTTAATATTTGGCCGTGTAATCTGTGACGTCATGAAGGGGCGCACGCGAGTTCACCGCTGAGCGTAACAAGTGTTACAACTAACTGCTCGGGTTCAAAGCAAGGTAAGTCATTTAAAACAAGTTTTGTGTAATATTAACCGAAAGTCAATTGTTATTTGATATGTTTTGTCGACGATTTGCTCTCAACCGGTTGTGTTTCGATGTTGCTAGTTCAAGTTCAGGTAACGCCATCCAATTAACATGTAGGACAAGTTGTATGAACTCTCAAAACCTATGCGTTTATAACATCGAGGTGTTGTTTTAACTGTTGCGTTATCTGACACAAAGCATGTGGGTTGGTGGAAGACATTACCTGCCAATTCAGTTCGCCTATGTAATTAGCATGAAGATGAGTAGCCTATAATTAGGCCTTTGACATCTTCGCTAGGTGTGCGTGCTAGTTTAGTTCGTTTCGAAATGTATTGACTGGAAGATACAAAAGTGGTTGTGTGTGCGCATGCAGTAAATTTAAGATGAAATGTTTGTAAAGTTTATTAATAGTGTTACAGAGGTTGAGGAAGGAGACGCTGCATGTGCTTATAGGTTTATCGGGAAAAGAGCACGAGGTGCTTATTTAGTCATAGCCTTGTTTTGTATAAAGTTAGTTTCGCTATAAGTATTGTTATTATTTATATTTTAATACATGGTTGATTTTGACCTGCTTCATCGTTGGGCTGTTTGGAGGGCAGTTCTGCTTTTGTCCACTGGGGGGACAGACCCTTTCCGTGTTTGAAGGCAATGTTTCACGTTAACAATAAATCCCGTGATTTTGACCTTTGCTGTCATGTTCTGAGTGGCTTTATTTTCATCTCCGTTTGATACTTTTGATGTTGACAACAGCTTCGTCTTATTACAGTCCTGGAATTGCATCCATGCTTCTGATTGGCCAACACGTCTCCTTGTGTGTTGAAGAAATGACCGATTTTTGAAAAAACTAAACGATATTAACAAGTGGTGATATGAGTGTGCAGTCATGATAACAGTGTACAAGAGGCTTTTGGGTTAAGAAGAAGCACTAATAAAACACTTGCCGTCGTCATGTTTACTGTCTCAAAGAATGTGGTTCCTGCTGTTGACTATTTGTGGGCATCGCTTCTCGGCCTTTTGGCTAAGATCAAGTGTAGTATCTGTTCTTATCAGTTTAATATCTGATACGTGCCCTACCCGGGCACCATATATTAAATTGATTTTTGGAGTAGGGAGATGGAATAGGGGCTTGCTCCGTCCACTCCACGCATCGACCCAGTATTGCAGTACTTCTGGGAACGGTGCACCCCCCCTAAAATGGTTAAGAAAAGAATTACAATAGCCTTGGTTGCATTATTGTAACATGCTTAACAGTGTAATGTATATTCATCACCGTGCTGGTGTGCATGTTGTGTTGAGGATGGTTCTTTGTGTTGTATGGTTATCAATTTTTCAGTTTTCCTTTGCATTCTCTATCCTGTGTTCTCCTGGAAATGCTTTAGCCCTCTCTGTATTTCAGCTCGCTGCATGTTACTGCTGCCAAACGGATTCTTTTATAATGTGCAAGCTTTGGAGCATTTGCAAAATGAGTAAATGTGGTTGTCGAGCGGGCGCCACGTTTCTAGTTTTTCTTGAAGTAGGTTGCTGTTGCTCGTCACATGCTTTCTGGGTGTGAGTCCTTTGACAAACTTATGAAATGAATGTTCTGCTGCTTCAGTCGTTTTCATTATCTTGTTACCGCAGGTGTTTTACGGGCTTTTTTCTGTCACTGTGAAAGCTTGAACTCTTCTGTCTGGAATCCCCTCGACCACACTGTAATGTGATGAGAATTACCTATGCTATATCTGTTTGCAAAAACGGCAGTTGATGTTTTTCTCAATACGCTTTCTGTATCTGTACAGGCTATATTATCCTCTTTGTATTAATAAATATGAAGCCTCAACTTTTATGCTTTAAATTAAAGGGGTCATGTGACGTTGCTAAAAAGAACATTATTTGGTGTAATGAAATGTGTTTATGTGGTTTAAGGTAAAAAAAAACACATTATTTTCCACATACTGTACATTATTGTTTCTCCTCTATGCCCCGCCTTTCTGAAACGTTTCGATTTTTACAAAGCTCATCGGTCTGAAAAGCGAGGTGTGCTGTGATTGGCCAGCTATCCAGTGCGTTGTGATTGGCCGAATACCTCAAGCGTGTGACGGAAATGTTACGCCCCTCACCATACTGTGATGCAGTGACAGCGCTCGGGAGATTTTTCAGCCATCTAAGAGGACCAAATCGGTGGTCTGGACGTATTTTGGCTTTTACAAGCGTCCTGAAGGCAATAATCGAGGACGGTCACCCTGTCTGCTGATCTTGCAAGAAGAAAGTCGCTGCAAAAGGGGGAAACACATTAAATTTGCTCAGTCATCTTCGTGACCACCACCCACTGTTAGGCTATATAGCGAATACAAGGTAACGTTTACCGCAATACCAAAACTAACTGGGCAAATAATTGGACAAAAATATTGATTAGAGATTAAATATTTAGTTATCTCACTTAACACAAAGCTTCCGCGAAGAAAAGTTCTCAGCAAGTGGCTTCCACCACCCACTGTTAGGCTATATAGCGAATACAAGGTAACGTTTACCGCAATACCAAAACTAACTGGGCAAATAATTGGACAAAAAATATTGATTAGAGATTAAATATTTAGTTATCTCACTTAACACAAAGCTTCCGCGAAGAAAAGTTCTCAGCAAGTGGCTTTGAGCCAAGACGAACGAACGTTCAAACTATCAGGTTGACATTTAAGGGATAATGTATTGTATATTCATAGTTAACTTATTACACCGATTTTTTGTTTACCTAAAATAATATATAAATACGGGGATATGAAATATTGAATTGAGATTAATGTTTTGAAATCTTGTAAATCCATTATGAACAGTGTACAAAACAATCGTCAGGATAATATGATCACTACAGCAAAATTATAGTATTATTAATACTAAATTCCTCTGATTTCATTTTCAATCAAAAACTGAGACGCAAGCTGCATTTGAATGAAACGAGAGAGCACGTCCGCGCCTCTGCGGTGGTACAAGAGACCTGCGGCGAATTCCACACAGAAGTGAGCATCCCTGTGCCCTACGGAGGGCAGAGCCCTTGAAGTGTGTTCTATGAAGGGTGCAGGGTATTACTGTCTCGTATAAGCGTTTGAAACTCCCTTGGCGAAGGGAATGACTGACCAAATGTTACCTTGACAACGCTGTGCGTGCGTGCAGCATTCAGTACT
>NW_015505897.1:516221-523502 GCF_001515645.1 Sinocyclocheilus grahami
TTATTATTATTATTATTAGGGCTTCATGTTAATGTTAATTTAATGTTTATGCTAAAAAAGTGCATATAGCTGCTAATTGTATTTGTTGTTTGTTGATTTTCAAATATAAAACTTACTGAAATGTTTTCAGTGTGTGTATCAGTTCTTTTTGAACGTTTTCATCTAATTTGAACAAAACCGTGATAATCGTGATAACTTTGGTCACTATAATCGTGATATGAATTTTCATACCGTTACATCCCTATTATAAACGAGGCATTTGTTGCATCCAGTGGGGACATAATTACGGATTATAATTGCATCGTGTAAACCTATACACATATTTAACCCGCAAAAGTGTTTATTTTTATTTTTGCACACTCACAATAAAAACAAGATTTGTGCTTTTGCAAAATAAAGCAAACAAACAGAATGCGCACTATCATCCTTTCCTTTCCGTGAACTTGTTTAAATCTGTTAGCTTAATTATTTAAGTCAGATATATTTCGCTTTTTTTTTTTTTTATGTGAAAACAAATTGTTATTTTTATTTTAGGCCTATTACTTACATAGGCTATACATTTTCTTTAAAGCACCCCTTTTTGTCCCAGGGCTTGAAAACCTGTGCCTAGGCTAGCTAGGTCCTGCAGAAACTCATGAACGATGCTGTAGTTGTGGCATCACCGTTTAGTGACACCATTGAATGCTCCGGGAAAACGTGTTGTCAAGTGTCGGTCACAGCGCCTTTTAATTGCTGTTTTGAATCCAGCAATTATTTATTTACAAATTATAAGCTCTGATTATGACCAGTGTGGTATAAAAGCTTTGTTTATTAGAGGAATAATTGGTTAGCTGGAAAATCTTACATCGCGGCCATGCTTTTGGATGCCGTTCAAATATGAAACAATTATCTGGGGAAATGACTGTTACTACATTTCTATTGCATTCCATGTTGAAGAACTTTGTGTTGTTTCTATTTTAATGTACGTTAAGTTTAAATCACATTAAAAGCTTAATTTGTAATTATGAGTGAATGATGATGCATTTATATACCGTCACCGTCACTCACAGCCGCTCGCACGTGCTTTGCGCATGAGCCGCACGCAGCCCAAAATTAAACGGCTTAATCGACCATCGATAGCTTTAATCGATTGCATATCTTATCGACAATTAATCGATCATCGATTAATCGTTGACATCCCTAATATAGATATTTTAATATTAAAAAAATTTTGTCCATCCATTTTTTCAAGGCAATCATTATTTCAAGCTTTGAAATTGGTTTAATCCAAGTCTTCAATAAAGACACATTTACTCGATCATCGATTAATCGTTGACATCCCTAATATAGATATTTTAATATTAAAAAAATTTTGTCCATCCATTTTTTCAAGGCAATCATTATTTCAAGCTTTGAAATTGGTTTAATCCAAGTCTTCAATAAAGACACATTCGCTTTATATTAGTGCTGGGCGGTATACCGGTTCATACCGAATACCGGGGTTTATTTTTGTTATATGAATTTTTTAAATACCGCAATACCGGTGTATGTCGCTTAAACAACGTTCGGAACGCGACACTGTTTGAAAGAAGTCCCTTTTCACTGTTGCACTGTGGTGAGGGAACAGCTGTATGTGTTACTAAGCGTGAAAGTTCCGAAACTGAAGCTGTAGAACTAATAGTTCTCATCATCAGAACAGAAGAACTCATCCACAATATCCACACTGACCGCCACAAATATCCACCGCCCCGTGCCATCAGCTCCCGCGTCTCACACACACACGAGCACGACTTTAGCACTAGATTTAGCAACTTTCAGACTCTTTTAGCGGCTTTTTTCCATAGAATATTAATACTGACAAACCTAGCGACTTTTTTGGATAAACCTTAGTTATGGTTCAGTTGGAAGATTTCTCCAGTGCTGTCCCACGAACACGAGGTCTGACTTTCCCGGAGAAGTGTCGCCTCTCTCGGCGTCTGTTCTGTGCAGTGAGCGGCAGAGAAGCAGCGCATTCAGTTGGCAGCACCGCAGCCGACTCGTCAATAAATGAGTACAAAACAGCGTTTCCAAGCACCTGTCGCTTACTGATTGTTTGGAATTATAAATATGAGCATAGTTCGTCTGTTAATATTACATGCACTTTTTTGTTTGTTGTTTTTTTTAGTTTGTTACTCAAGACACAGGCAGTGCGCTGCATGAGACAAAAAAGTAAAATAGCCAAAATAGCCGCTCTTTAGTGTAGATGCATGTGGATTTTATCAGACGATGCCGTGATTATAAATGAGAGTGACTCCTGGTTAACATTAAAAGGGATTGTGTTTAGTCACTATTTAGTGTGGTATTTTTTGACAATATTCACTCATCATGACAGTAAACTAGGCCATTCTAAGTCCATATACTGCAGTATTTCCTCTCAATCAGTAGAAAATATGGGTAACACCCGGTCATGCATGAAAAAAAAAAAACCATCATATACCGTGAAACCGGTATAATTTTGAAAAATACCGTGATGTAAATTTTTGGTCATACCGCCCAGCACTACTTTATATGATGAACAGATTTTAATATAGGCTTTTATTTACATACATATAAATATTGATCAATTAACATTACAAAAATCTCAATCTTAAACATTTGCTCATTCTGTGTATTTGTGTCTTTTAAAATAGTTTTAAAGTTTCAAAACAAAAGTTTCAAACTTTGTTGTAAAAGCTTACAGCACAAGGAAGCTTGATTTCAACTTTGAAATATATATATATATATATTTTAGAAGTCGACCGATGTATCGGGTTTGCCGATTAATCGGCACCGATAGTTGATTGCTGGAACTATCGTTTATCAACAAAAATCCATGCCGATAGTTTTCCGGGTTGCGTCCATTGCTGGAGTGGCTGAGAAGGGTCTGCTGTCATTACACGGTGCGAGAGCGGCCTCTAGTGGTTGAAATCACTGACAGCACGTGCTATTTGTTTAGACACGTGATGCTGCACGCTGAATAGAGCGAGATACCCCTCGCTGCAGACTGTAGCGCGGTGACGTCACGTGTATGTGTTTACCGCGCATGCGCAAAGTGACGTAAGGTATGTCTATAACACGCATGCGCATTAACGTGGTGACAGCGCATGCATGTGTAATTTGCATTGCGTGGTGACGCAACACGTCATTAAAACGCATGCGCATACTTAACAGAATACTCTAATAAAATGTATAAGTATTAAAAAAACCGCTAAGGTGAAAAAGAAGGAAAAAAACCCCAGTAAAATGTAGTACAGCACATATCTAGGCTTTTAATCATGTATCATCTGAGGTAAAATTATACGGAAATTACAGTTTATTCTAATATCCGTGTAGTATTTTATTTACAATTTATTAACATTCTGTTGCACTATACTTCACTGTGTATATTGTAACATTACTCTACACTTTAATGGCACCTTATATATTTCTTATTTTAATCTTTCCTCTGTCATGGTTCTTGTTTATTTATTTATTTAGTATAATTATAGACATGTTTCTGTTACTTTGGCAATTCTGCATGTGAAATATTTAAGCCAATAAAGTATTTTTAAGTTAAATTTGACTACATACAAATGAGAGTGACTCCTGGTTAACATTAAAAGGGATTGTGTTTAGTCACTATTTAGTGTGGTATTTTTTGACAATATTCACTCATCATGACAGTAAACTAGGCCATTCTAAGTCCATATACTGCAGTATTTCCTCTCAATCAGTAGAAAATATGGGTAACACCCGGTCATGCATGAAAAAAAAAAAACCATCATATACCGTGAAACCGGTATAATTTTGAAAAATACCGTGATGTAAATTTTTGGTCATGCCGCCCAGCACTACTTTATATGATGAACAGATTTTAATATAGGCTTTTATTTACATACATATAAATATTGATCAATTAACATTACAAAAATCTCAATCTTAAACATTTGCTCATTCTGTGTATTTGTGTCTTTTAAAATAGTTTTAAAGTTTCAAAACAAAAGTTTCAAACTTTGTTGTAAAAGCTTACAGCACAAGGAAGCTTGATTTCAACTTTGAAATATATATATATATATATTTTAGAAGTCGACCGATGTATATCGGGTGTGCCGATTTATCGGCACCGAGATATTGCTGGAACTATCGTTTATCAACAAAAATCCATGCCGATAGTTTTCCGGGTTGCGTCCATTGCTGGAGTGGCTGAGAAGGGTCTGCTGTCATTACACGGTGCGAGAGCGGCCTCTAGTGGTTGAAATCACTGACAGCACGTGCTATTTGTTTAGACACGTGATGCTGCACGCTGAATAGAGCGAGATACCCCTCGCTGCAGACTGTAGCGCGGTGACGTCACGTGTATATACGTGACGTATATACACGTGATGTGTTTACCGCGCATGCGCAAAGTGACGTAAGGTATGTCTATAACACGCATGCGCGTTAACGTGGTGATAGCGCATGCGTGTGTAATTTGCATTGCGTGGTGACGCAACACGTCACTAAAACGCATGCGCATACTTAACAGAATACTCTAATAAAATGTATAAGTATTAAAAAAACCGCTAAGGTGAAAAAGAAGGAAAAAAACCCCAGTAAAATGTAGTACAGCACATATCTAGGCTTTTAATCATGTATCATCTGAGGTAAAATTATACGGAAATTACAGTTTATTCTAATATCCGTGTAGTATTTTATTTACAATTTATTAACATTCTGTTGCACTATACTTCACTGTGTATATTGTAACATTACTCTACACTTTAATGGCACCTTATATATTTCTTATTTTAATCTTTCCTCTGTCATGGTTCTTGTTTATTTATTTATTTAGTATAATTATAGACATGTTTCTGTTACTTTGGCAATTCTGCATGTGAAATATTTAAGCCAATAAAGTATTTTTAAGTTACATTGACTACATACAGTATATTTTCAGTCTGCATCCCATTTTATGCATGGTGCTTCCAAAAACCAAACTGATAACAGTGATCTTTTTTTTTTTTATTGCAAAGAACAAAACAGAAAATATAATTGTGTATATATATTAAAACTATAAACATGACACATGAGAAAGAAAAAAAAATAGTATCTACACGTTCTGAAATACACCTCCATCATTAATAAAACAATCAACTGAGCAGTAGCCCTCAAAGTCTTTGAAGGAATAAAACCCACGCAGGACTCCCCTCCTGCCATTCCCACCATAGCCAGGTGGACAGTCTTTAAATGTTTCACAGCACCGTAGGGACTGGGTCAGTGAATATGGCACCCGGAACTTCTCTCTGTATCGTGCAGAAAATGCACTCCAGTTCAGACTGGGTCAGTGAATATGGCACCCCGACCTTCTCTCTGTATCGTGCAGAAAATGCACTCCAGTTCACGACACCTAATTTACATAAAAAAACAAACAATATTAAAACAACATTCAAGCACTTTTTTACCAATTCCAAACCACATAAATCTGAACTACAATTGATTTTGTATTTAATCATTTATAAGTGATATATAATTGTCCATGAAGGCTGGAAGTGAAAAACTCCTTACATTCAGGTGTGCAGAATTATTAATTATTAGGCATGTTTTCTTTTACTGATAAAATGAGCCAAAAAAAAGAGGTTTAACTCAGACTGAAAAGTCAAATTAAAAAAGTTTGTCAAGTCAAAATTTAGGTTGGTTTGGCTTGAGAAAGCATAGCCTGAAAGTTTGAAGGTTTTTTTTATTATTATTTGAAAGTTTTACAGTTGAGGGCAATACAAGAGGTTTAACTCCGACTGAAAAGTCAAATTAAAAACGTTTGTCAAGTCAAAATTTAGGTTGGTTTGGCTTGAGAAAGCATAGCCTGAAAGTTTGAAGTTTTTTTTTTATTATTATTTGAAAGTTTTACAGTTGAGGGCAATACAGTCTACCAGTTAAAAACCAAAAAACAGACAGATAGATGAGAGGAAACAGACAGACACTCAAATACTTTTTTTTTTATTATTATTTGAAAGTTTTACAGTTGAGGGCAATACAGGCTACCAGGAAAAAAAAAAAAAAACAGACAGATAGATGAGAGGAAACAGAAAGACACTCAAATACTTTTTACAGTACTCACTACACGTTAGAGTTAAAGAAGTTACTGTCTAGCCACATGAAGTGGCTCTTCTTTGAATTTTGTCTCACTGACAATGTCCCTGAAAAGCTTGCACATGAGAGAAAGTCTTATAAAGGCCATGTCTCCGTCGTCTGAGACCACTCTCAACAGGATCTGCCCGAGGATCTCCAGTGGCGTCTGTCCAAAATAACCAACAGTCAGTCTAATAGTGGCAGAACAGTAGCAGCAATGAAAATGAGAAACATCTCTGCATTTTAAATTGCACCTGATGCCTCTTCTTTGAATTTTGTCTCACTGACAATGTCCCTAAAAAGCTTGCACGTGAGAAAAAGTCTCATAAAGGCCATGTCTCCGTCATCTGAGACCACTCAACAGGATCTGCCCGAGGATCTCCAGTGGCGAAACATCTTTGCATTTTAAATTGCACCTGATGATAATAAAATCTGAAATGTAAAAATAAAAAAAATAAAAAATCAGTGTAAAACGCAAATACTCACAAAATAATGTTTATGGATGTTCAACCACTACACACCTTCTTCATGAACAGCTGTTTTCAGATGATCCTCCACATGTTTCTTGACACTGTACAAGTCCACTGGTTTGTAGACCCAGGTTTCACAAAACGGGCAGTGATACTTATCACAGCATGAAATGCATTGCTCTATTTTTATGTGTTCTCCTTTTCTGAGGACAGTAGCATGCATCTAAACAAAAGCACATTTACAGTCAAGTAAAGGTTTCTATATCTCACATTTAAAGGATTTCTGCCAGTCACATGAAGGTCAATTTAAGAGGTAACACTTTACAATAAGGTTTCAACGGTTAATATTAGTTAATGTATTAATTAACATGAACTAACAATGAGCAATACATTTGTTACAGTATCTATTAATATTTGATAATGTTAGTTAATGAAAAAGATGACAAATATGAAACATTTTTTGCAACGCATGCAACAATCAGTGTCATTAGCCTACTTTATTAATATAAGTCTTTCTGCTCTATTTTAAGACATCTCTAAAGGCTCATTTTAGGCGAAATAAGACTTTTAAAGACCAGCAGCAGAATCCCTGTCACTTCGAATACTAACACATATCATAAAACATGTCATAAATGTCTGAAATCGCACACATTTGCAATCTATGATTATGACCAAAGCATGCTTGCAATTAAAAGCCGTTAACACAAACACACATTGTTTTTAAGAAAAC
>NW_015505897.1:526967-530451 GCF_001515645.1 Sinocyclocheilus grahami
TAGATGAGAGGAAACAGACAGACACTCAAATACTTTTTACAGTACTCACTACCTGTTAGAGTTAAAGAACTTACTGTCTAGCCACATGAAGTGGGCCTCTTCTTTGAATTTTGTCTCACTGACAATGTCCCTAAAAAGCTTGCACGTGAGAAAAAGTCTCATAAAGGCCATGTCTCCGTCATCTGAGACCACTCAACAGGATCTGCCCGAGGATCTCCAGTGGCGAAACATCTTTGCATTTTAAATTGCACCTGATGATAATAAAATCTGAAATGTAAAAATAAAAAAAATAAAAAATCAGTGTAAAACGCAAATACTCACAAAATAATGTTTATGGATGTTCAACCACTACACACCTTCTTCATGAACAGCTGTTTTCAGATGATCCTCCACATGTTTCTTGACACTGTACAAGTCCACTGGTTTGTAGACCCAGGTTTCACAAAATGGGCAGTGATATTTATCACAGCATGAGATTTTTATGTGTTCTCCTTTTCTGAGGACAGTAGCATGCATCTAAACAAAAGCACATTTACAGTCAAGTAAAGGTTTCTATATCTCACATTTAAAGGATTTCTGCCAGTCACATGAAGGTCAATTTAAGAGGTAACACTTTACAATAAGGTTTCAACGGTTAATATTAGTTAATGTATTAATTAACATGAACTAACAATGAGCAATACATTTGTTACAGTATCTATTAATATTTGATAATGTTAGTTAATGAAAAAGATGACAAATATGAAACATTTTTTGCAACGCATGCAACAATCAGTGTCATTAGCCTACTTTATTAATATAAGTCTTTCTGCTCTATTTTAAGACATCTCTAAAGGCTCATTTTAGGCGAAATAAGACTTGTAAAGACCCTTTAAAGACCAGCAGCAGAATCCCTGTCACTTCGAATACTAACACATATCATAAAACATGTCATAAATGTCTGAAATCGCACACATTTGCAATCTATGATTATGACCAAAGCATGCTTGCAATTAAAAGCCGTTAACACAAACACACATTGTTTTTAAGAAAACGCTCCAGTTACTATCGTAACCTCGGTTCCCTGAGAGCGGGAACAAGACATCACAGAGATATTTCTCCGTTATGGGAACTCCTTCCCTTCCAACCTTTCCTGAAGTCCTATTGGCTCCCGCCAGTCCAAATGACTGGCCAATTGACGCGAAGTATGCAAACCGCATGCAAATACTGACGAGCTCAAGCGGCAGTATAAAATGCGGTGCACGCGACAATTACGTCAGAATCTGATACTGAACGCAGCTCTAGCTGATCGAGTAACGAACACGGCGACCACCGTGATATCTCGTTCCCGCTCTCAGGGAACCGAGGTTACGATAGTAACCGGAGCGTTCCCTCTCGAGCTTTCACGAGACATCACGGAGATATTTCTCCGTTATGGGAACGATATTCAATCCCGCCGTGAGAGAGGCTACGAGCAGCCTGTACAAGTTACACACTCAGCGAAGATAGAACACACACAATTCCCAACCAATAGCGACGCTTGTTAGGCGGGCTCGCAGCTGATAGGTGGAGATAAGCCAATGAGCGTCTAATGCCCAGGCATACGAAATTTGCATATCTGGTCATTAATAACGTCGGCTGCGCTGAGAACAGGGCAGAAGCAACAACATTACTGTCAGGGGCTGCACAGAGATAGCGGTGTTAAACAGCATAACACATAACATGATAATCGAGGCAGCAACACACGAATAGAGGTAGCATAAACGTGAATCAGTCACTCACCGACAGCACTCGGGAGGCTAAGGACTGAAGAAATGTAAAAATAAAAAATCAGTGTAAAATGCAAATACACTCACAAAATAATGTTTATGGATGTTCAACCACTACACACCTTCATGAACAGCTGTTTTCAGATGATCCTCCACATGTTTCTTGACACTGTACAAGTCTACTGGTTTGTAGACCCAGGTTTCACAAAATGGGCAGTGATATTTATCACAGCATGAGATTTTTATGTGTTCTCCTTTTCTGAGGACAGTAGCATGCATCTAAACAAAAGCACATTTACAGTCAAGTAAAGGTTTCTATATCTCACATTTAAAGGATTTCTGCCAGTCACATGAAGGTCAATTTAAGAGGTAACACTTTACAATAAGGTGTCAACGGTTAATATATTAATTAACACGAACTAACAATGAGCAATACATTTGTTACAGTATCTATTCATATTTGATAATGTTAGTTAATGAAAAAGATGACAAATATGAGAATTTTTTTGCAACGCATGCAACAATCAGTGTCATTAGCCTACTTTATTAATATAAGTCTTTCTGCTCTATTTTAAGACATCTCTAAAGGCTCATTTTAGGCGAAATAAGACTTGTAAAGACCCTTTAAAGACCAGCAGCAGAATCCCTGTCACTTCAAATACTAACACGTCATAAATGTCTGAAATCGCACACATTTGCAATCTATGATTATGACCAAAGCATGCTTTCAATTAAAAGGCGTTAACACAAACACACATTGTTTTTAAGAAAACATAGGTAAGTTAATGTTCTTTGACTTACTGCCATCGAATCCACCATACATCCGGAAGTGAATGAACCTGTACATGCGCAGTAACGCCAGTACGTACGGCGCGCATGCGTGTTATAGACATACCTTACATCACTTTGCGCATGCGCGGTAAACACATACGTGACGTACATACGTGACGTCACCGCGCTACAGTCTGCAGCGAGGAGTACTTCAATAGAGCGGGAAACTTCTGACGTGGATTTAAATGCAGCCAACAGAAAATCCTGCAGCGCCATTCACATAGTTTTCCTTTTAAATTACATTATATTGGTCCCGAATCGTTGTTAATGTACATAATGAATTGTGTATTGTGCATTTTCAGCAAAACGTTTGTCTTTCTGTGGCTCTATAAAGTCTGTGTGCTTCATTTATGGAGCTATAATATAGGTCGCGCTTTCTCTTTTCGTTTGCTCCGTTTTTTAAACACCAAACTTCAAACTCATCTATGCCAAATTGTTTATTCTTGAAGTAAACTTGTCTGTTTGGTGATTAAATAAACAGTTTTAGACCGCTGCTCGAGTTGAACGCGACACGTCCGGAGTGTGTGTGATACCGGTGAGTTCTCCTAGACTCTTTTATTTTGATGAGATAATAAAGTGTTCAAGAATAGAAGCAGTTAAAGTGTGAGAGTATACATACAATATCCATATGTAATTTTAATGCTATAGCCTTAGTGTATATATTTAAGATGTGCATCTTTAAGCATGACAGTTGAAATTAAATGGTAACACTTTAAAATAATAGTCCATTTGTAGCATTAAGATTAATCAAAGCTGTGTAAATATTGTTCCTTGTTAGAGTGTTAATTTCAACATTTACTATTACTATTATTTTTACTACTACTACTAGTATGGTTCAGTACTGGTTTTGTTAATAAAGCACTATTTTAGTTTTTGTTCAGTATCAATTTTAAAACTATCGGTTA
>NW_015505897.1:531796-538192 GCF_001515645.1 Sinocyclocheilus grahami
ATTTTCAGCAAAACGTTTGTCTTTCTGTGGCTCTATAAAGTCTGTGTGCTTCATTTATGGAGCTATAATATAGGTCGCGCTTTCTCTTTTCGTTTGCTCCGTTTTTTAAACACCAAACTTCAAACTCATCTATGCCAAATTGTTTATTCTTGAAGTAAACTTGTCTGTTTGGTGATTAAATAAACAGTTTTAGACCGCTGCTCGAGTTGAACGCGACACGTCCGGAGTGTGTGTGATACCGGTGAGTTCTCCTAGACTCTTTTATTTTGATGAGATAATAAAGTGTTCAAGAATAGAAGCAGTTAAAGTGTGAGAGTATACATACAATATCCATATGTATATAATTTTAATGCTATAGCCTTTGTGTATATATTTAAAGATGTGCATCTTTAAGCATGACAGTTTAAATTAAATGGTAACACTTTAAAATAAGAATCCATTTGTAGCATTAAGATTAGTGAAAGCTGTGTAAGCATTGTTCCTTGTTAGAGTGCACTAGTTTCAACATTTACTATTATTTTTTTTACTACTAGTATGGTTCAGTACTGTTTTTGTTAATAAAGCACTATTTTAGTTTTTGTTCAGTATCAATTTTAAAACTATCGGTTAGTTAATTGGTATCGGCCAGTGTGGTCCAACCTAGTTATCGGTATCGGTAAAATCCACTATCGGTCGACCTTTAATAATTATGTATGTATGTATGTATAAAATGGTACAGCTTTTTAAATATCTGAAAGTACACTCTTAATATCAGACAGTTAAGCATTATAATATGATAATCAAGTATTATTTAATAATAGAAGTTTAGTTATTAGAATTAAAACTTTGTAACCATGAACTTATGACTGGTGCTGGTGCTTTTTTTTGGTCATTCAGTGTTCCTGTAAAAAAAAATAAAAACAATAATACTGATAAGATGATATTATTATTATTATACGAATTCTACTAATGAGAACAATATAAATACGCACTAAGGATTAATGAGCTACTAGATTCATGAATATTAATCAGGTTGTGTGCGTTTACTCGAACTGATTCGCTGAAATCAAAACAGGGGCGATAATAGGTGAGCACCAGCCAATGAGATTGTCGTTTGCGCATTAGTTCCGCCTACTACAGGAAAACCCGGCAGTTCTTAAAAGCTGAAGAATTCCAAAGGAACTCCGATATTTTTACAGGAAAATACAACAAAGTATATCGTTTACATGTAGCGCATCAATTCTGCATGTTATGTAAGACTCTCTCTCGCTCTTTGCACGTGTGAGAGAAAGCGACGTCGAGTCGTGCGCCTTCACACTCGAGATTACGTTACGCCAAATACACAAACACAGGTGCGCTGCGCATCCATTCAAATGAACTGAAAAATATCACAGATCGCTTGACGGAGAGTGAAACTCTGAAGTGCTCAGAGTGTTCTGTGAGTGAAAATATATCTGTGCTAATCATATACTCAGCCTCCATTATTATACACCATTTAGTCACCCAGATGAAGATTTAGTCGCATATGCGAGTGATTTACTCGCAATGTAGAGGGTTGAAATTATACTCAAAAAAGTACAAGTACCCCAAAACACTACTTAATTACAGTAACGTGAGTAGTTGTAATATCTTTACCTCCACCACTGGTTATTTTACATTTGATTTATTCAATTTCTGTACCTAAAAACTATGTTAGACCTACCTAAAAAAACTGAAAAGCACTGTTTATTTTATTTGTATCTTTTTTTTTCACTGTTTGTTTATTTGTGCTGTTACTTGTAGTTAGATTATTCTTATTTTCTTTATTTTTACTTGACAATATAGTTTTTTCCCTAAACATTGCACGTACCGAAACAGTGACTCTAAAACTGTGATACAAACGGAACTGTGAGTTTTGAACCGTTGCACCGTTAATAGTTATATAGTAGAGTATAATGTTAGTGAACTTGTACAACATCTCTAAAAACTTAAAAACACAAATTTTTTAATTAAAAAAAAATATTTTTATAAAATTAACTGCTACAGAATATTAGTGCACTGCTCCAATATCACCTTGCACTGTGGGGCAGAGTTTGCACTGAAGTGGATTTGGGGGGAAAATTGCGCATTCGTGTCATGTGCCTGTCTGTCAATGGGAGGAAGCCACGCCCTATTTTGGAGCTCCAACCCCGTTTTGGAGTTCCCGCCCCCATTTGGAGATCTCCAGGCTGCAGAAATACCCTTCTCTCAGAATGCGGAGGCTTATTTTTCTGCCTATATCTGTCAGTGGATAATTAAAAAATCTATCTATCTGTATTCCTTCTATGGCTGCACAGGTTATCGAAAAAAAATTGTGGAGATAAACTAATGCTGTAATATTGGTTATACGTTTTAATCGCGGCTAGCGTAATTGTAATATCATAATAAAACTTCTTGGCGTTTTAGGGGCATATGAAATTCGTTAAATTTTTTCCCAAATTTAGTTGTATTTTTTCGTTTAGATTTTTCCTGATTGGTTTTAGTTTTTTTTTTCTCCATTCCGTTTTAAAAGTTAATTTTTAGAAAGAAAAACATTTCTGTTCTTTGAAATAATGAAAGCTTGTCTAATCAATTAAATTCATGAAACTTTTAACATTTGAATTAATTTTATGTTTGATTTATTCATTTATTAATTTTTTTAATAATAGTGCCCCCCGTTTGATTGGTAGTTTACGGTTGGGTGACTGTAGACTCTCGGCCAATCGGATTGCGTAAAAGTCTACGGTCACCATAGACTTTGCACGACTGTAGAAACAACACCTGCGAATTCGCCAAATGTGGGAATCTCGACTGCATAATTTCTGGTAGTGGGGGACTGCGTTCGCGCTCTCCCCTGATTTTCTGGTTAGAAATAGAACCGTAATGTACACGGTTTATAAGGAATTATTACTAGTTTAAAAATAGTTTATCATATGTGTGAACAAGTTGTGGATTTGTACATCAGTATCAGGGTTGTGACGGTGAGGACATGTTCCCACCAGTTAATCGACGTGACAAATTTTACTCTCACTTTCAAATAGCGGCAATTCGGCATAAAGCAATTGTTCGTTTTTAGTTCGTTTGAATTTCCCCTCTTTTCCTCGCTTTTAAATAGCTTAAAAGCGCTGTGTGCATTTTACTTTCACTTTCGAATTAGCGGCAGTTCGGCGTCAGTTGCTTGACTGCAACAACAAAATACAACGTAGGGCTGCACGATTAATCGAATGTGATTTTCATGCGCATTTTGATAGTAATGCCGGTTCTGTAATCAGCAGGAAATCATCATCACGTACTTTCAGATGGAGCAGAATTTACTACACAGAGCCGTAGTTCACTGACAAGTTACGCAAAAAAAACGCAGACGATTTTATTGCGCGATTCTGAAATCGTTGGCGATAATGACAGCTGTTTGCATAGCTTCTCAGTGAACTACGGCTCTGTGAAGTAAATGCTGCTCCATCTGAAAGCATGTGAAAATACCACATTTAATAACATATTTTTACTCCAAACTCACTTCATAACGTCAGTCGAGTGTTTGAAATAAATCCTTCTGTGAGATGATGTGACTTCTTACACAGAATAAGGCACGCAACATATTTCATAGTATTTAAGCAATGATAAAGGCATTGCATTATTAATACACTTTATTTTAATGAAAATTATAAGAACTCCGATAAACCGTATATTGCCGTAGTCGTGTGTTTATTAGTCATGTTGAATCAATGAAAGCAGTTGAATCTTCTGTTTATTCAGCTGCAGCGATAGGCAGTTTCTGGGTTTCTTCTGCGAGGCGTATTTGGAGTTTCAGCGCGAGAGCGCCCTCTGGCCTTTGGATGAAGATTTACTGCTGATCACAGAACCATGCTTCACTGAAAGATACGCATGACAATCGCAGCTTCTGTCGAATCGCAATCGCGATCTCGATTCCATTTGGATTTATCATGCAGCCCTAATACAATGTCAAACTCACTTTAGCCTACATATAAAACAGAACTTTTATTAACAAAACAAATATAGGGCAGGCTATGCCTAATATAAAATAACAAATAACTTAGGTATACAAAATTGGAAATAGACTATTTAAACTAAGTAAACATGTATAATATATACAAATAAATAAGAAACGTAGAATGTTTATTAGCAAAACGAGTAAGAAAGCTTGGAGGCACGGCATACACCTTGATGTAAAAAAATAATAATAAATGACACAAAGTTTAAATAAAGTAAAAATCAGTAAACAGTGTGGAACCATTTAAATAAGAAACGAATGTTTAAAAAAACTTCCAAAATCACCTTAGATAAACGGCAAAAGTCAACAGGCTTTTCAAAACCCAAAATATTGTCAAACAGGTGCTTTTGCATCTCGTTTTGAAACTAAATCATCCGCCATTGTCTTGTCTGTCTCACGTCACCTCACTCTTCTTGTCAGTCAGCTCGACTCGCTCTCCTCACTGGATAAATGAAATCTGATCTGTGATGCGACTGTCGTTCGGCACGCTGCATTGAGCAGCCGCGTTCAGTTTTTAATTGTAGTCTGTTTTTTTACTGAACTAAATGATTTTTATTACTATAAAAAAATCAAAACGACGGTGGGGGTCGGTGGGCAAGTGACATAACCCTATCTATACTATCGCGGCAAGCCTAATCAGTATGTTTGATTGTGATAATACGTATACATAATACATATAATATCTGCCCTGAAATAACAAGATGCTTATTTAATGTTTGAAAGTATAGGACTAATTTAAAAAACTTGCTTCATTTGTTCATGATAGCTGTAAATATTGCTTAAGGTTTTTACGTTGATCATATATGGTCATATTTTTAAAATGCAGTGTGCCCCCAGTTCTTCTGTCTTTATCTCCACTCATTGTTCTTTAGTGTCTGTAGTGAGTGTGATTGTAGGACTCTTGAGTTGTGTTGTTATGCTTTGACCCCTCCCCTCCTCATACTGTCTCCTCCCCTCAGCCCACCCATTACCCTCCCATTTTATCACAGCTTTGTACGCCCACTTCTTGAACCTTTTTCAAGTCTAAGGTGTGAACGACCTGTGCTCAAGTAAGGGGAGGTTTCATGACCCTTTAAGCCTTACCTTACCTGAGCTATGTTAACAATTGCATTCTGCACAAGAACTATTAGAGTTAAAAAATTAACTAAAAAAAAGCTTACCATCATCAAATTTGCCATGTCAAAGAATGTGGTTCCTGCTGTTGACCATTTGTGGGCATCGCTTCTCGGCCTTTTGGCTAAGATCAAGTGTAGTATCTGTTCTTATCAGTTTAATATCTGATACGTGCCCTACCCGGGCACCATATATTAAATTGATTTTTGGAGCAGGGAGATGGAATAGGGGCTTGCTCCGTCCACTCCACGCATCGACCCGGTATTGCAGTACTTCCGGGAACGGTGCACCCCCCCCTAAATGGTTAAAAAAAGTTTTGTTTATGTGTGATGGTAGTAAATGTGTAAAGAAATAGTTTGTTTTATTTTTGGTTGAGTAAAAAGTTGCTGTTAGTGATCAGTATGTATGATTATGTTTGGGATGGATTGTTGTAGTTTAACCTCTATAAAGTGTGAAGTAGTGATGCTGGCTGCTATATATTTATTTATTTCATTATTTATTTTAGTGATGGCGAAGCATTTTGAACCAGCAAAGCTTTCAAAACAGTTGCATCAGAAAAAGGTACATTACTCAAAGCTTTTTCAAAACGGATTATGCTGTGGCCATCTATTGGTCATAAAAATGAATAACACATTCCAACGTACTGTATTCCATTACAGCTGCTGGTTTCACATCTGGTTGTACAAATGATTTTGTTTTTTTTTATTGTATATAAATAATGGTCATTGTCAAGGGGGTGACCAGACGTCCCATTTTTCCCGGGAGTCACAATTCGTTGTCGATTAACTTAAAGTTAGTGAAGTGGGATAGGTGGAATCGCGCTGATAGAAGTGCTCTCTCTCGCGCACGCTCCCCTTCTTCAGTTCTCTTATACAGCGCGCGATCAGTTCTCAGCATTCAAACACACACACACAGAGCAGTCCAAATGTCTATCGTGTAGGCTAGAGTATCTCACGTAAATACAGTTGGTTATGGATTAAGTGAACATAAACAGGTGGGTGAAAACTGAACGTGTGTCAGTATTACATGCATGCCTTCAGTCTTAAAGGGACAGCATTCCTAATTAAGTACCTATCCGTGTCATTATTGTTTACCAACAAAAGATGTTAAATAAATGTTAAGTAAACCTACTGTATCTGAAAAATTAGCTTAATTTGTATCTCTTTCGTATTTGTCTTATTGTCTTATTCTGCTTCTTTTTCAAAAATTATAAATTATATATATTATATATGAACAACTATAGTTTTTATAAGTTGCTCCCTTTTCACTACTGTTAAAGGGATAGTTAACCCAAAAAT
>NW_015505897.1:538362-538979 GCF_001515645.1 Sinocyclocheilus grahami
TGAAACAATATACTAACTTGACATTTTAAAACAAATCCCAAATCAAATAAATAATACAAATCAAAGAAATTTCTCCATGCAAGTAAACTAAGGTTTTGCCTAGGGCTGCAAGATTATGACAAAAATCATAATTGTCGATTATTCCCTTGAAATTGTAATTGCGATTATTAATTACGATTATCACAATTTACATTGATGTTTATACCATTGTTTGATGCAACTGCATGCCGTATTTTTATATGAAAATAAACAAGCTGAAAACACTAACTGAAAAACTTAGTGCTTTTCTATAGTATTAAGCCTCAAATGACAACTATACATCGGATTGGTTTCTTCTGTAAATTATTAAAAAAGTAAAAATATGATGGTATTATAGTGTTATACTAAAACTAAAATGAAAACAATGGAAAAACCCTTAAGATAATATGTAGAAAGAAAAAAAAGCATCTTAAGCACACAGAATAACATGTGGACTTTGAACAATTAATTGGCGCTTTGAACGATAACGTAATTGTAGCATCCATAATTGTAATCGCGATTAGAAATTGTATTAATTGTGCAGCCCTAGTTTTGCCTGTGTATTTTAATCACAATCCAAACAAAGATGCTGCATACAT
>NW_015505897.1:539051-539697 GCF_001515645.1 Sinocyclocheilus grahami
TTGCCGAGATAGTTATTTTGAGATAATTTTGCGTGTATGTGTCCGTTCAAGCGAAAGAGGAATCAATTCTGTGTTCGTGCTCTGCCTGAAACCGCTCTGTATGTGCACGCTTTGAGCGTGTGTGCGCGAGCACCGAACTGAATTCATGCACATGACTGATTTAAAACGCTTGAATGTTTAAATTGGTAAGACTTAAAAACACGTGTAAATGATAAACTATGATCCGTTTCACCCCTACAAGCGAGTGAACAACGCGAATTAAGGAAGGGATTTTATAACTATTCAAGATAGGGCAGTGATACATTTTGGTAGCCCGACTGGAGAACACAATAGCCCCGGGACGTCGGGCTAGCGATGTTGTGAGCCCTGATTTCTTATTTAAGTGTTCTACTGTCGTTTTTGTCATATTGCCTGTAATTAGTTTCTAATGCTTATTTAATTTCTGACTGTTTACTTGTCTAAAGTGAGTTTTCTCTTTCTTTTTTTTTAGGCTAGCATTAGTTGTTTGTGATATTGACACTAGTGACGATAATTGATTATTCTATGGTATCAAACATTTTGATATCATTGACCTTATTTGAAGCAAAAATAACTTGTGATATATATTATCGTGAAATAAAATTACTCGTATTGTGATATAATTTGT
>NW_015505897.1:539785-552519 GCF_001515645.1 Sinocyclocheilus grahami
AAGCCGCGTCTATCAGCAGATCCCTAATATATCTGCTCATAGACAGATCCTCTGATAGGCACTGTACCAGTCTTATGAATTAACCGATATTAGCTTAACCTAAAATATAATCTGCATGCATGATAAACCATAGTAAAAGTCACGTTATAAGTCTCAGGCCTAACTGAGCCCAAAAAACTGCTATACAATTTTTTTTAAGGTAACTTATCACATTAAAATAGTTTATCCCAACAAGGCATTAATCAAGAGTCACTTATTCAATGCAAAACCAGTCTTTTATATTCAGTAAGAAAATTTTAAACAACTCCCCAAATCACACCAGAAACAAATAACAAGAGAAGGATGAAAAAGATGATGAAAACCAAAAATTCTAAGGTGAATGTTCAGAAAAGTGTTTATTTTTGTACAGAGATTGGTAGAGCTATTAGTAAAATTTGTTTTGCCGATATTATCGGCCGATATGAGCCTGTCGCCGATATATCGGTATTGGCGAATATGCCGCCGATATGAACATTATTTTTTTTACAGAACATATAACGCAGATAAAATGCTTGAAATGGTGTAATTACTTAGTTTGTCCAGCAGAGTTAGTTCCTCCATTGTTTGCTACAGACTCACGAGCACAGTGGTGGGAAATGGTTAAACAAAGGACAGGACAGTTTTTAAAAAAAATAGGAAAAAGGAAAAAGATTAAGGAAAGAAGACGCATGATGGGGCTGCAGAAAAGACTGCAGAGATATTTTAACCTTTTAAACAGCGGATTGGAATTTACAGAAGAGATAAAAGAAGTCAAGAAAGAAATGTCAGTTTTGTCTGAAGCCCAGAGTAGAGGTGTCATTTTAAGATGTAAGGAAAGAGAAATAGAAGAAGGGGAGAAATGTACCAGATACTTTTTTTAAAAAATTATATCGCAGGGTGGGTCAATCATTACTCTGAAGACTTTTAGTGGGAGGGAAGCAAGTAGCACAGAAGAGATTTTAAGTGAAACTGAAAACTTTTATAATAACTTATATAGTTCAAAAAAAGTTCACGATGGTGTTTTAGGGGAAGTTTTAACCTTTTTAGACAAAAAGGTTAAGAGCCCAGATGCGCTTTTATCCCAGGATTTGACACTTTTAGAAATGCAAAAAGCTTTAAAAGGTTTTAAAAAGGGGAAGTCCCCCGGCATGGACGGACTTCCCCTTGAGTTTTATCTGACTTTCTGGGACATTTTAGCTCATGAATTGTTGACAGTTTTTAAAGAATTTGAGACTCTTGACAGACTTCCTGACAGCTTTAGAGTAGGGATAGTTTCATTGTTACACAAAAAAGGAGACAAGACTGACTTGACGAACTGGCGACCAATTACGCTTTTAAATTTTGACTGTAAACTTTTTAGTAAGATTTTAGCGACACGCATGTCGACTGTTTTAGAGGATGTGATCCACCCGGATCAAGCTTGTGCTGTGCCCGGAAGAAAGATAACAGACAGCCTAGTGCTGATTAGAGACGCCATCTGTTATGCGAGAGACAGAAACATTCGGTTAGTAGTCCTCAATTTAGATTTTGAAAAAGCGTTTGACCGAGTCTCGCACCAGTACCTCTTTCGGGTACTGCAAAAAATGGGGTTTCCAGAAAGGTTTATAGCCTGGGTTGGACTGCTGTACAAGGGTCTAGTCAGCAAAATCCTTGTAAATGGGCATCTTTCCAAAACTGTGAATATCTACAGTGGCGTCCGTCAGGGATGTCCTTTATCTCCTCTTCTGTATGTGGCTTGTATCGAGCCACTGGCACAGATCTTGAGAAGGGACAAATGGATCAAAGGACTGGACGTTCCTGGGACGGGTGGACTGACAGCGACCTGTGTTTTATACATGGACGATGTAACCCTTTTAGCTACGGACGTTTTATCAATACGGAGAGCAATGGACTTGACTGACTGGTACGGTCGGGCCTCGGGTGCTAAGCTCAACAGAAGCAAGTCCGAGGCCCAGCTCTTCGGGCCGTGGGGAGACGTGGACACAGGTGGATTCGATTTGGCTTTTAAAAACAATGATTTAAAAATTTTAGGAGTAAAATTTGACAAAGAGGGTGGAGGACGGGGAAACTGGACTGACATGTTAGGCAAAGGCTGGGGTTTTGGGGACTAAGACAGATGACGATTGAAGGCAAGATTTTAATCTTTAAAGCTGTGATTTTACCTTTAATTTTACTTGTCTGTTCTGTTTTTAGTCCACCAAGAAGATTCCTGGTCAACCTGGAGAGGGCGGTTTTTTACTTCTTGTGGGGGTCCAAGTGGGAACGAATAAAGAGAGAGGTTGTTAAAAAAAAGAAGAGAAAATGGTGGAAAAGGCCTCCCAGACCCCCACCTGTTTTTAGGAAGCCGTTTCGCCACCCTCCATAGCTGGGGTTTTGGGGACTAAGACAGATGACGATTGAAGGCAAGATTTTAATCTTTAAAGCCGTGATTTTACCTTTAATTTTACTTGTCTGTTCTGTTTTTAGTCCACCAAGAAGATTCCTGGTCAACCTGGAGAGGGCGGTTTTTTACTTCTTGTGGGGGTCCAAGTGGGAACGAATAAAGAGAGAGGTTGTTAAAAAAAAGAAGAGAAAATGGTGGAAAAGGCCTCCCAGACCCCCACCTGTTTTTAGGAAGCCATTTCGCCGCCCTCCATATCCAATATGCATTGACCCCCTCCAGAGAAAACAAGACAGCGGCAATGGTCCGGTTCTGGATGGGGTCATACCTGAGATCACTGAGAGTTTTATCAATTGATCTTAAAAGTCCAGTATCTTTTAATCTGCCAAAAGAATATAATTTTATAAAGATCTTTTTAAAGAAATACCTTTTAGAAGGAAACGATGCCACGGTTTTAACTAATCACAATTCTCTTATCTCTCTGGTGCAGGATCGAGAAATGGTGAGTCCAGTTCCAGGCCTCACGCCAAGTGAGGCCAAACAAGTTTGGCGGAACGTTGCCCACCCAGCTCTCCAGAACAGGCACAAAGACTTGGCGTGGATGGTGGCCCATGAGATCCTCCCGGTCAGGGCGGTAATGCACTCCAGAGGCATGGCAAAAGACCCAACCTGTCCACGGCCCGGATGTGGTTCACCGGAGACCGTTCGTCATCTGCTCTGGGAGTGCGGCGCTGCGCGGGACCTGTGGGCCAAGACCGGCCCCCTGTATTTCCCGTGCCTACCAGCAGGTGGGGCCCAGATAGGGTACCAGCTCGCCATCTTTGGGGTGGGCCGGGGCTTGAAGGACATGAAAGAACAGGAATTCACCTCGCTCTGGCTCACCCTTAACGTCATCAAAGATGCCATCTGGGCCACCAGAAACCTGCTGGTGGGGAAGCGCGTCACGGTAACCCTCCATGCATGCGAGCTAATGGTAACAACAATGCTGCAGGGGTACCGGGCGACGATATTCGGACGGGGGGGCCGGGGTCACAAGGGAAAGGTCCCGGCCGCCACCGACCCTGACCGCCCGTAGATGCACCCTCACCACTCTCCGCTGGACCCCTGAATCAGGAAGGTCGGGGCCTGTTCTGGAGACCTGGAGTGAATGGAAAATGTTGACAGGGACTCACCCCTGATCCTGCACCACAGATGACTGTTTAGTGGCCATTGTTTTTTACCTTTTGTCTGTTTCTACCTCTTATTTATTTATTTATTTCATTTTATTTCCTTGAATACCACACTGCTTTTAAGAAAAAAAAAAAAAAAAAAAAAGGACACAAATGGACTTTTACACATCACATTACATTATGATTTTACCAAAAATGTAATACTCTTGTACATTTGTTTTATTGTCCGTAATTTTTCAAAATCAACAGAAAACATTTAAAAATGTGTGGCGTGAATGAATGAAGGAATTGTGACAATAAATAATTTTCGAAAGAAAAAATCTGTTCTTATCAGTTTAATATCTGATACGTGCCCTACCCGGGCACCATATATTAAATTGATTTTTGGAGCAGGGAGATGGAATAGGGGCTTGCTCCGTCCACTCCACGCATCGACCCGGTATTGCAGTACTTCCGGGAACGGTGCACCCCCTCCCTAAAATGGTTAAAAAAAGTTTTGTTTATGCGTGATGGTAGTAAATGTGTAAAGAAATATTTTATTTTTGGTTGAGTAAAAAGTTGCTGTTAGTGGTCAGTATGTATGATTATGTTTGGGATGGATTGTTGTAGTTTAACCTCTATAAAGTGTGAAGTAGTGATGCTGGCTGCTATATATTTATTTCATTATTTATTTTAGTGATGGCGAAGCATTTTGAACCAGCAAAGCTTTCAAAACAGTTGCATCAGAAAAAGGTAAATAATTTATATTTTACTTTTTCGGGCAGCATTTTGTGTATGGTTCTAATTTCAAATTTGGTTTTCAGGATGGCATTTAAAAATACAACAATCCTTCTTTTTTCATTTTTTACGAAAAACGAATGGATGCAAAAGTATAGGCTACACGGACCTGGAAACAGTAGGCTACTGCATGTTTTATTTGTGTGCAGAAATGAAAATAGGCCTATGTATATCAAGTCTTTATTTTTTTAATGTAAAGACATAATGAAATAGGCCAAGTTTTTTTTTTTCGTTTACGTCATCGCATATAATTCAGTGTCTAATATTTTAAAAACCAAAGCAGCACAAACAAAATTCTTACCTGCACAGACCAGTACAAACGAAGCACAAACAAACGAGACTATTTGGGGTGAATTTGGAGTATGTTGGGGGGCTGGGTGACCTCAGAATGAACTATAAATATTATTTTAATATCTAAAAAACCAAAGCAGCACAAACTAAAATTTTTACAGCACAAACGGAGCACAAACGATTGAGACTATTTTGCCGACGTTTTGCGTTGGGTGGGGGGCCAACTTCACGGAGGTCTAAAATGTGACTAAGACTATTAAGCATTTTCGTCTCAAGATAAAGACTAAGACTAAATCAAAAATGCCTGTCAAAATTAACACTGAATATAATGTAAAGGAATCGGCACTGAGGTTCACTTCGTTTGAACCATATACTGAAGCAATCACATGGTTTTCAGGTGAACGAAGCTTCGGGCGTCATATATCACGTGCTTTTGGCAAAACGAATCAAGCTCCGATACAGTGCTTCGATGTGAAATGTGTTTTTATTTGATTTTTTTTTTATGCAAGCTTTGGAGCTTCCATGTTGAACATAACATCACTAGAAGCTTCGGGCGTCATATATCACGTGCTTTTGGCAAAACGAATCAAGCTCCGATGCAGTGCTTCGATGTGAAATGTGTTTTTATTTGATTTTTTTTTTTATACAAGCTTTGGAGCTTCCATGTTGAACATAACATCACTAATTTATTATATATTTTTTTATATGTTTGTTTGTTTTAATCAGCATGCAAGAAAATAGGGATTATTCAGTCACAAACCTTTTGTCTGGGTGTATGTGTGTGCAAAAGCAATGGGTAAAAGTTTGGCTTGTTAATCTAGTTTGCCCCTGCTGGTAGGTGCTGTAATTACTCCATTTTGCAAACAAAACATTTTTTTTTACATTGATGGATATTTAAAATGAAACACAAGCAAACAGCTGAGAAAAAACAAAAAGCATGTGTAACAGTATATGGATCCGGGCAGCTCTTAAAGTGACAGCAGTCTTAATATTCCCATTGTCTGTCATTCATTTTAATCAAACAGAAAAAAAGAAAATCTCTCACTGCTCTTGATTATCACTTTTGTAACTTTAATAAGAAGAAATATGTATTTTATTTACACAGAAAAATATGCAGTCTTTTTATACATTTGATTACTTTACACAATGTAGCATTTCCAGGGCTCGCAAAATTTCAAAATAAAAATAATAGAAACCATCACAGAAATTCGTATAGTTTCCATTAAACCATTACAAAACTCCTTTTTGTTTTGGGCAATATTCCAATAGGAATTACTGTTGTTCTATTGGTTGCCATCTGCCAGATTACATCCCACCAATAGAGTCCATCAAATAGACACCATTATAGTTTACATTAAAACCAAACAAATTCCCGTTATAACCTTGAAATCCATTACATTTGTTATTGTGTTTTCTTCAGCAGGCAAGATTATAATGGTATAACTACTTTTACTTTTACTTAATTACTGAATTACTTACTGAGTGCGGCAAGCATGAACGGCTCGTCAGAGAGGAGCGAGTATGAGAAGCATTCACAGACACAGGCTGTGTGTACGCTCTTCTGAATTGGGAATAGCCAACATGCATTATAAACTTATTTCAAATTAATCTGTTGGGGAGATCAAATGTGTAAGATAACGTTCACGTACTAACAAAAACATCTAAGAATGTATATTTTATTCTCCAGTACTGAAAACAGAACCGATACGGGAGCTTTTGATATACGCTGTGACGCAGCTCTTGCAAATTACCTTTTTTGTTCGATGTCTGTCATTTCAAAGCTTAAGTTGCATACGGTTTTATTTAGTTTTAATTTGCCTAACTATCGATCTGACCCAGTAGACGCCATAATCCAACTCTGTCTCTCTCCCGTCCCGCGGTCTGTTTTCTTTTTTTTTTTTAATGGTGGGTGTTTACTCAGTTGGCTAGAGCAGTGCTGATTGGGGGGAACGGAGGTGCGCTCACTCTATTGGTTAGTAAGAAGATTGCAACTCAAGGCTGGCAGTCATGCATATGCTCTGGAACAGAGTAATATCGCGTCCACATCGCAGGGTTTGCGATTAGGAAATCGCAACGTCTCAAATCGCGATATCGATTAATCGCACAGCCCTAGTCCATATGCATAAAGGCACAGATCCCTAAACAAGACCATATCTGCAGATGAAACTTGGTTTGTAGAAGCATTTTTAAAATTTGAACTAGCACCTCGTGACTACACCACGTTATGTACAAGAAGCTGCAAAAGACACAGGCGCAAGTGGAATGTACTAAACATGGTGACATTAATTTAAGTAAATATAATGGGCGATATATTGAGTCACCGAAAAATATTGAGGTCATGTACATATATTGCGCGATAAATCAATATATTGATTATTACGACAGGCCTAGTAGCATATAGGGATGTAACGATTCACTCAACTCACAATGTGATGTGATTCACGATACTGATTTCACAATACAGTTTTCTCACAATTTATTTTTTAACCAAATTTTTAACCGATTTTAAAAAAGGTGTCCTTTTGTTATTTCGCAGACCAAAAGGCTGCACATTACTTTGTGAAATTGAAAATGTGAAACAATATACTAACTTGACATTTTAAAACAAATCCCAAGTCAAATAAATAATACAAATAAAATAAATTTCTCCATGCAAGTAAACTAAGGTTTTGCCTAGGGCTGCAAGATTATGACAAAAATCATAATTGTCGATTATTCCCTTGAAATTGTAATTGCGATTTATTAAGTACGATTATCACAATTTACATTGATGTTTATACCATTGTTTGATGCAACTGCATGCCGTATTTTTATATGAAAATAAACAAGCTGGAAACACTAACTGAAAAACTTAGTGCTTTTCTATAGTATTAAGCCTCAAATGACAACTATACATCGGATTGGTTTCTTCTGTAAATTATTAAAAAAGTAAAAATATGATGGTAATATAGTGTCATACTAAAATGAAAACAATGGAAAAACCCTTAATATAACATGTAGAAAAAGAAAAAAAGCATCTTAAGCACACAGAATAACATAAGTGGACTTTGAACGATTAATTGCCGCTTTGAACGATAACGTAATTGTGGCATCCATAATTGTAATCGCGATTAGAAATTTGGTGGAGAGACCTACAGCCACTGTGGCCAATCAGAAGCTAGTGGTACTAACTGCAGAGTTAAATTAATTCCAGCTCCACGTCTCTGGACATCTAATTGGGTGGAAGGATAGAGTTGTGGGTAGGGTTAGGGTGCGGGTGAATATTCTACCTCCACCCATTAAGGACAAATTATATTCGCTCCTCCTTGCTGGACGTCTAGCGAGGGGGAGCTACACGTAAACTCCACCCATTTGCTCTGCAGTGAGCAGCCTTTCATCAGAAGGCCCAACTGTCTGAATGTAGTTGTCAATGATCACTGTAGTCTTTGTACTACTGTAAAAACTTAAGGACCAGTGGTTTACAAGATCTAGAGTTTAGAGTAGATTGAGAGTTTAGATCGTGATGATGAACCATATGGAGTGAAGTAACGTCTCATCATCACCGAAAATAAGGTTCCCTTAAGTGCTCCCCCTTCAGGGTCAGTGTAGAATTCATACTTACCTGGCAGGGGAGATACCATGATCAAGAAGGTGGTTCACCCAGGGCGAGGCTCAGCCATTGCACTCCGGTTGTGCTGACCCCTGCGAATTCCCCAAATGTGGGAATCTCGACTGCATAATTTCTGGTAGTGGGGGACTGCGTTCGCGCTCTCCCCTGATTTTCTGGTTAAAAATAGAACCGTAATGTACACAGTTCATAAGGAATTATTACCAGTTTAAAAAGAGTTTATCATGTGTGTCAGCAAGTTGTGGATTTGTACATCAGTATTAGGGTTGTGACGGTGAGGAAATATTCCCACCGGTTAATCGACGTGTGACAGCACCGGTAATACCGGTATCACCGCGGGGGCGTTCCCTCCTTTCCTCGCTTTCCTTCGCTTTTAAATAGCTTGTAAAAACTGCGTGCGCATTTTACTTTCACTTTCAAATAGCGGCAATTCGGCATAAAGCAATTGTTCGTTTTTAGTTCGTTTGAATTTCCCCTCTTTTCCTCGCTTTTAAATAGTTTAAAAGCGCCGTGCGCATTTTACTTTCACTTTCGAATTAGCGTCAGTTCGGCGTCAATTGCTTGAATTTGATTTATCGTGCAGCCCTAAAACAACGTCAAACACACTTTAGCCTATATATAAAACATAGAACTTTTATTAACAAAACAAAACAAAAATACACCATGATCTAGGGCAGGCTATGCCTAATATAAAATAACAAATAACTTGCATAAAGTTTAAATAGGTATACAAAACTGGAAATAGGCTAAGTAAACATGTATAATATCTAACCAAATAAATAAGAAACGTAGAACGTTTATTAGCAAAACGAGTAAGAAAGCTTGAAGGCACGGCATACACCTTGATGTAAAACAAATAATAATAAATGACACCGTTTAAATAAAGTAAAAATCAGTAAACAATGTGGAACCATTTAAGTTAGGGATGTGCTGATCCGATATTCGTATCGGCTCCGATAGTGCCATTTTTCTCGGATCGGGTATCGGTCAGAGAGAGCCGATCTAAATCCGATATTTTATTAAATTTTTTTCTCTCGATTGTGCGAATTATTCTGTGTTACTTCTGAAGCCATATGATAGCTTAATCACCAGTGTGATCAGTCTTGGCTGGTACCTGGAGCAGACGATCACACCGGTGTGATTAGAACTTTCAGTGCGTCATGTCATCAACCGCTGAATTTAAATCCGCTTTCGCGCTTTGGCTGGCGCGGAGCCAGATTGGACGCGCGGAGCGCTTGTCATATTATCACAAATATTCAGTGTTTTCAATCATATAATGCTTATTTTAGGTTTCAGACATTTAAATACACAAGTACTAGCAAAACCATACATTTACAGTTTGTAAAATGCACGCTGATGTCTATGGAAGCGGCAATAATGATCCTCCTTACAAATATAATCTGACGACATGTTTTCATTGATGTCATATACAGATTGTGTGGATAACTATAAAGTTTACTCTGCTCTTCTCCCAGTTTACCGGAGACCTACTTTAACATGTTTCGGGAGGAGAGGATGAATTTGCGTGTTGTAAATCCCACAGCTCGGATGCAGAGCGAACTAACATGGCGGCGCCCATCACCCGGTATAGATCAACTAACACGGTCGACATAAAAGTGTTTAAACTACCAAATAGATTTACTTGCACATATTTCAGAATCGGAATATCAGATATTTCATAATATAGTGAGCAATATGGAGTTTGTGAATATTTTGAATAAAACAGGAAAAACAAAATAAAAGCAATCTATGTGTCGTACAGATCTATTGTGGCTGCGTTGTGTCACATGACAAGCATGATGCGTCGCATGGAAACAATAAGGCGATACATTCTAAAATAACGGTCGCCTAAAAAAACCTCACGCTGGGGGCTCAGCTAGAATATTTTAAACTCACGTGCGAAAGGGTTAAAAGTGTAAGTGAGTGTAAACGGTGAGAGATGCTGAGACAGGTGAAAAGCGTTTGGTTAATAGTGCATATTGACCTAATTTGCAAAAAGGACTTTATCTTCTTGCCGGAGTTTAATGTTGTTTTGTTACTTGCTACCGTGTGTCTGTGAGAACAAAACACGGGCATAGAAAAGACTATCGATTGTTTTTAATGTGCACAGTAACTGAAATTTAAAACCGTTAAAAGAAAAGCTCAATAACTGTTGCACAGATATAATACAGTAGCGCTTCGTGCTCATAGACTGTATAAAAACAGTTCGTGCTGCACTGTATTTGTTTTGTCCTATCGTATCTATCATATGTTGTTGCCTTATTAGAAAATATGCTATAGATTTAAAAGAAATGTATTTTAATTTTATAGTATATACTTATATATATATATAAATACATTCATGAATGTTTTTAATGAATGGATTTTATAATAATACAAATAGCAATGTGTAACATTTTACCATATTTAGTGCAACACTTTTATTTGTTCCCCACAAAATATTGTTTTTTCACTAAATGTTTAGATTTCTAAAATTATTGTGCACTGATTTTTCTAGAATAACTTTTGCTGCTGAATTATCCACTAACCTAGTTTATGATACATTTGTCATAGATTATAAATATACATAGGCCTGTATTTTTTCAGATTTATTGTTTATTTTATTTTTCTTTATAATGAAGTAGTCTGTATCTAGTAGAATGTGAAAGAATGATTATCAGTTCCACACACAGAGATATATAAATTCTACATTTATTTAAATGAGGTTAAAAAAAACTTCACTGGTATCGGCCAATACTGAACCCTAGGTATCGGAATCGGTATCGGAGGCGAAAAAGGTGGATCGGAGCATCCCTAATTTAAATAAGAAACGAATGTTTAAAAAAACTTCCAAAATCACCTTAGATAAACGGCTAAAGTCAACAGGCTTTTCAAAATCCAAAATATTGCCAAACAGGCGCTTTTGCATCTCGTTTCGAGACTAATTCATCCGCCATCGTCTTGTCTGTCTCACGTCACCTCACTCTTCTTGCAACCCTCTACATTGCGAGTAAATCACTTGCATATGCGACTAAATCTTCACTCTGGCGACTAAATGATGTCTAATATTAGCCAATTGCTAATAAATTCTCAGATTTTACTCGCCAGTGTGTGAGTTGGAGGCTAAGTATAAGTTTAGCTCAGATATATTTTCACTCGCCGAACACTCTGACTGAGCGCTTCAGAGTTTCACTCTCCGCTAAGCGATCTGTGCTGTTTTTCAGTTCATCTGAATGGATGTGCAACGCACGTCGTACCGTAAACTCTAGTGTGAAGGCGCACAACTCGCCGTCGCTTTGTTTCACACACACGCAGCGAGAGAGGGAGAGAGAGAATTGACGAGAATGGAGAATTCTATATTGTTCTTATTAGTAGAATTCGTATCATTATTATCTAATCAGTATTTTTGTTAGTTTTTCCCCAATTTAATTTTTTTTTTACAGTGACACTGAATGATCAAAAACGCACCACCACCAGTCCGAAGTTCAGGTAAAATGACTAATATGCATTCATGCATGTTTATCAAGTTTTAATTCTAATTACAAAAGTTCTATCATTAAATAACCTTGATTATCATATTATAATGCTTGACTGACTGATGTTAAGAGTGTACTTTCAGATATTTATAAAACTGTGCCATTTCACAAACATATATATGTGTGTGTGTGTGTATATGTGTTTTTGTGACAAATGAGGACATAAATTTGTATAATGACAAAGGTATGACATAGATATTACAAGGAGAAGGTGACTTTTCAGGACATTACCCCATGTCCCCACTTTTCAAAACGCTTATAAATCACACAGAATGGAGTGTATTGAAAATCTGAAATGGCACAAAGTTTCCTGTAAGGGGTAGGTTTAGGGGTAGGGTTGGTCTAGGGCAATATAATATACGGTCTGTACAGTAGAAAAGCCTATGGGATGTCCCCACTTTTCACGAAAACAAACCTGTATGTGTGTGTGTGTGTATGCGTGTGTGTGTGTGTGTGTGTGTGTGTGTATGTTTATGTATGTTTATATATGTACTGTGGTGTGAAAAAGTGTTGGCCCCCTTCCTGATTTCTAATTTTTTTGCATGTTTGTCACTTTAATGTTTCAGATCATCAAACAAATTTAAATATTACACACAGATAATGCAAGTAACTACAAAATGCAGTTTTTAAATGATGATTTCATTTATTAAGGGAAAAAAGCTGTCCAAACCTACGTGGCCCTACGTGAAAAATTAATTGCCCCCTCCTGTTAAATCATGAAATAACTGCAATTAACCACATTATTTTAGAAAGCTGAGTTAAATTTCACTAGCCACACCCAGGCCTGATTACTGCCAGACCTGTTGAATCAAGAAATCACTTAAATAGAACCTGTCTGACAAATTGAAGCATGCTTAAATAGCAACACATCATGCCGCGATCTAAAGAAATTCAGGAACAGATGAGAATCGAAACAGTTGACATGTATCAGTCTGGAAAGGATTATGAAGCCATTTCTAAGGCTTTGGGACTCCAGC
>NW_015505897.1:559068-561474 GCF_001515645.1 Sinocyclocheilus grahami
TGATGGAATCATGAATTCTGCACTCTATCAGAAAATCCTGAAGGAGAATGTCCGGCCATCAGTTTGTGACCTCAAGCTCAAGCGCACTTGGGTTATGTAGCAGGACAATGATCCCAAACACACCAGCAAGTCCACCTCCGAATGGCTCAAGAAAAACTAAATTAAGGTTTTGGAGTGGCCAAATCAAAGTCCGGACTTCAATCCGATTGAGATGCTTAAACAGTCCATTCATGCTCGAAAACCCTCCAATGTGGCTGAATTAAAACAATTCTGCAAAGAAGAGTGGGCCAAAATTCCCCCACAGCGATGTGAAAGACTCATTGCCAGTTATCACAAACACTTGATTGCAGTTGTTGCTGCAAAGCGTGGCACAACCAGTTATTAGATTTAGGGGGCAATTACTTTTTCACGTAGGGCCAGGCAGGTTTGGACAGCTTTTTTCCCCTTAATAAAATAAATAATCAATTAAAAACTGCATTTTGTATTTACTTGCATTATCTTTGTGTAATATTAAAATTCGTTTGATTATCTGAATCTTTTAAGTGTGCAAAAAATTTTAAAAACCAGGAAGGGGGCCAACACTTTTTCAGACCACTATATGTATATATTTATCAGTCTGGCGAGTAAACAAAAAAATGTACTAGCCAATGGCGATTCAATTGCCAAGGTGTTCATAGAGGGCTGTCTTGTCAGTCAGCTCGACTCGCTCTCCTCACTGGATAAATTAAATCTGATCTGTGATGCGACTGTCGTTCGGCACACTGCATTAAGCAGCCGCGTTCAGTTTTTAATTGTAGTGTCTGTTCTTTTACTGAACTAAATGATTTTTATTACTATAAAAAAAATCGAAACGACGGTGGGGGTCGGTGCCGCGGTGGGCAAGTGACATACCCGGTGTTGCGGCTTAACACCAGTATCACCGTCAGCACCGTCTATCGTGGCAAGCCTAATCAGTATGTTTGATTGTGATAATACATATATATAATACATATAATATCTGCCCTGAAATAACAAAATGCTTATTTAATGTTTGAAAGTATAGGACTAATTTTAAAAACTTGCTTCATTTGTTCATGATAGCTGTTAATATTGCTGATTAAGGTTTTTACGTTGATCATATATGGTCATATTTTTAAAATGCAGTGTGCCCCCAGTTCTTCTGTCTTTATCTCCACTCATTGTTCTTTAGTGTCTGTAGTGAGTGTCATTGTAGGACTTTGTTGTTATGCTTTGACCCCTCCCCTCCTCATACTGTCTCCTCCCCTCAGCCCACCCATTACCCTCCCATTTTATCACAGCTTTGTACGCCCACTTCTTGAACCTTTTTCAAGTCTAAGGTGTGAACGACCTGTGCTCAAGTAAGGGGAGGTTTCATGACTCTTTAAGCCTTACCTTACCTGAGCTATGTTAACAATTGCATTCTGCACAAGTTATTAGAGTTAAAAAATTAACTAAATAAAAGCTTACCATCATCAAATTTGCCATGTCAAAGAATGTGGTTCCTGCTGTTGACCATTTGTGGGCATCGCTTCTCGGCCTTTTGGCTAAGATCAAGTGTAGTATCTGTTCTTATCAGTTTAATATCTGATACGTGCCCTACCCGGGCACCATATATTAAATTGATTTTTGGAGCAGGGAGATGGAATAGGGGCTTGCTCCGTCCACTCCACGCATCGACCCGGTATTGCAGTACTTCCGGGAACGGTGCACCCCCCCCTAAATGGTTAAAAAAAAGTTTTATTTATGCGGGATAGTAGTAAATGTGAAAAGAAATATTTTATTTTTGGTTGAGTAAAAAGTTGCTGTTAGTGGTCAGTATGTATGATTATGTTTGGGATGGATTGTTGTAGTTTAACCTCTATAAAGTGTGAAGTAGTGATGCTGGCTGCTATATATTTATTTATTTCATTATTTATTTTAGTGATAGCGAAGCATTTTGAACCAGCAAAGCTTTCAAAACAGTTGCATCAGAAAAAGGTACATTACTCAAAGCTTTTTCAAAACGGATTATGCTGTGGCCATCTATTGGTCATAAAAATGAATAACACATTCCAACGTACTGTATTCCATTACAGCTGCTGGTTTCACATCTGGTTGTACAAATGATTTTGTTTTTTTTTATTGTATATAAATAATGGTCATTGTCAAAAACATAAATTCATAAATTAAATCTGTGATCTCTGTACTTTAACACTGCCTCAGTACTTAAACTATTATTTCATGAGCAAAGTTCATTTGACCTTAATATATAAATTACGATTTAAAAAAGCAATGCTAGCGCATTATAATCGGTGTTAATTTCGTCAACGAAGACGACGACAAAAAATATTCGTTAGCGAAAATTTTTTCAATAAAATATATTGTATTTTTCTTCAAATAACAAGTCAAGAGAGTAGGGGTGCAACG
>NW_015505897.1:562194-562753 GCF_001515645.1 Sinocyclocheilus grahami
CAACATACTCCAAATTCACCCCAAATAGCACAGTACAGTTTGTTTCATGCTCCAAATTCACGAAAAATGTTCAAACTTCGTTTGTGCTGGTTTGTGCCGTAAAAAATATAGTTTGTGCTGCTTCGTTTTTTAAGATATTAAAATAATATTTATTGCTCATTTTCTGAGGTCACTCAGCCCCCCACTGCTCCAAAATTGACCCCAAATAGGTTTGTTTGTTTGTGCTTCGTTTGTGCTGGTAATATTTTAGTTTTCGCTACTCGTTTTTAAAGATTTTTTCCTAGTCAACAGATTAGTCAACGCTGATGGCCGTCTCCACAGTATAAAGCAAATCCAAAAATTACGGAGTAGCCTATTCGAAGTTCTTTCTGCAGGGAAAAAAAATGGAGAGATTGCGCGGGCGCCTCCATATCATATAGTAATACTATAATACTCCCACAAATACTTGACATGCGCATATATACAGGGCTCGACAGTGCGACCACTTCAGTCGCACTTGCGACTGAAAACTACGGCGTGCGACTATGAAATTTTTTTTAGGAGCACCAGTGCGACTGAC
>NW_015505897.1:564597-565347 GCF_001515645.1 Sinocyclocheilus grahami
GTGACTAAGACTATTAAGCATTTTCGTCTCAAGATAAAGACTAAGACTAAATCAAAAATGCCTGTCAAAATTAACACTGAATATAATGTAAAGGAAACGGCGCTGAGGTTCACTTCGTTTGAACCATATACTGAAGCAGTCACATGGTTTTCAGGTGAACGAAGCTTCGGGCGTCATATATCACGTGCTTTTGGCAAAACAAATCAAGCTCCGATACAGTGCTTCGATGTGAAATGTGTGTTTTTATTTGATTTTTTTATGCACGCTTTAGAGCTTCCATGTTGAACATAACATCACTAATTTATTATTATTTTTTTATATGTTTGTTTGTTTTAATCAGCATGCAAGAAAATAGGGATTATTCAGTCACACACCTTTTGTCTGGGTGTATGTATGTGCAAAAGCAATGGGTAAAAGTTTGGCTTGTTAATCTAGTTTGCCCCTGCTGGTAGGTGCTGTAATTACTCCATTTTGCAAACAAAAAATTTTTTTTTACATTTATGGATATTTAAAATGAAACACACATTGTAATGGTGGTTTACTCAATTGTAATTGTTCAGTTTGGGTACCAGATAGTTTAAATAAACTGAAAAAAAAAATCGGATAAATCACCCTTACAGAAAAAAATGCAGAAATGCTTCAGTACCTTGTAAATGCAGTAATTTAGGTCTTAAGTGAAAGCAAACAGCTGAGAAAAAACAAAAACATGTGTAACAGTATATGGATCCGGGCAGCTCTTAAAGTGACAGC
>NW_015505898.1:0-4925 GCF_001515645.1 Sinocyclocheilus grahami
TATGTTTCGGCCTCCTCTGGGCTTTTGTCCTTAATGACGCAATTTAATTTTTGCCCAGTCTGAAACCTTTTGGATGTGGAATTAGGACAAGATTATGGAAGTGAACATAACAGTGCCTCATACATTCTCCTATAATTTCTTTCCCAAGCCATTATTTGTCTTTAAGCCCTTTTTTACTATGCTCCATGAAATTGGAGCGGTAGTTTATCTTGTGGTTTAGATTTTTAAGGGGATCGCTGCATTAAAAAGGCCCTGTTGCTCAAGATTCATTAAAAAAACCCAGTCAACCATATAGTCAAGATTAAAACTGTTGCCAGGGAGTGACAGGGCATGTTGAGGATCCCATTTTTCCTGTGGCACAAATCATAATGTTTTTTTCCTTGCCTGTTGAAATAGAGGAAAGACTGCGCTTGTTACCCACAACACACACACAAACATATGGAATCTTTACACTTTTGTTTCACCAAACAAATCTCTGTTTTTGACCCTGACTACAACAAAGCTTATAATCAAAGTCTTTTGAAAAAGCTTTGGCCTTTATTACCTGAACCATTAAGCCAATCTCGAGAACTGCACCTTGCTGCAATAAATGTCAGGACAAAATTGTTGAGATCTTTTTGAGTTACTCCAAGAGTCAGACTGAATGTAGTCTGACAGCCTAGAGAAAGATCATGGTTGAAAGGACAGAACTACACAATCAAATTCATTCTTGCACACTTTAATCACTTTAGTATTGGGTGGAGCGAGTCAAAACACCCTTCTATTGGACCCCGGGGTCAAACACCTCTGCCCGACCTAATGGTGTGAATAGTGAAGTGGGATACAACATACATCTTGCAATAAATCACAATGAGGAGTCTTCAGTTGGGGGATGGATTAGGGATGAGGGTCTAGGCTGATTGCCATGGCGACAACATAGATGACTCGTTGATGTCTGCTGCTGATCTACTGTAGCCACTTATTTATGCAGCGATGCTGTGGCATAGATGGATGGGCAAATTACTGCCAAGTGCAACACACAGAGGTGATGACTGTGGGTGAGCTCTCGCATGTGTCATATGTCATGTCAGGTGTCTCCTGATGGTATGGGGGAGATGAAGAAAGAGGTTCAGATCTGCCGATAAAGAAATCGCTCTCCCCATCTTGGTGCTTCTCATAGGTCGCCGGGATTTCAGGTTTGATTGGACAGGGAAGCATTAGGAAAGTGCAAGGCTGAGAGATTAGGTTCTGGAACATTATTTTCCCAGGGAGTCAATAGCGCTCCCTCGTTGCACCCATATCATATTGAAAATGTCAAATGTTGGCACCTACAAAGTCAGCGATTGAGATGATTGTGAGCAAATCTAGTTGCTCAGATTTAGTGATAGATGCTCCTCTGACTCATGAAACTGCCTCTTATGATGTGACTTACTTTAATGCTACTAGTGACTATCAACTTTTTGCTTGACATTTAATTTCTTATTCACCAAAGTCCGTATTATTTTTTGCAATATACACTTTGTATAGTGAGTTTACTTCTGGACCTGTGGTCATTGGTCACTATTTCAAACACATTTTTATGCTTCTTGAGAACAGTATTAGGTTTGTGATGCTTTAGAATCTCACGATTACTTGCAAAGACAAATCTAGATTTGAGAGTGAGAGAGATGAAGAGAAGGAATGAGAGAGAGCAAGACAGCAAGATAAAGATTAGACAAAAGGGAAATGGAATAGACAGAGCAAGGTAATGTCATGTCCTATTTTAGGTTTCTACTCCATGAATCAATTGTTCGTTTGGGGATTTGGAGAAGATCAGCTCTTGGTCCTCAGAGAACGGTCGATGCATCTGCCTTGCAAACAACAGAAATTGGATTCCTGTAAATAAACAGACCAAATAAGAGAGAGAGTCTATATCTGTACTGCTTTAGTGTTGCAGAATAGTATTAACCATTTAAACAACACAATTTAGAATTGTGTTTTTATTGTGCCTTTTCAATGCTACATATTGTTGGATCCTTGTGTGAAGTCAGGGCTGTCATGTTGTCTGTATTTATTTTGATATCTCAGCATCAGTGTTTCTGGTACAGTGCAGGCCATGTAGGTCAATATAGCATCTGCACCATGATCATGTACATCACTCAGTGAGTAGTTGAGATCAATTCTTCATTTTATCTGGTTGGTGATCCAGTATCGTTTGCCCTAATGCAGTGCAAGTACACAAATAGTTCTAGAAACCATTTATAGACCAAATCACTTTGGTGTTCTCTAACAGAATCACTCAGCACTGTTGCCATGTCAAGGGCGTCTGTGTACTGAACATAATGCACATGTCTTTTTAAGATAATTGGGTCACATCAATATCCTAAAATGATGCATTCCAGTGTTGCTTGCCCAATCATTCATTTTGCCCGATCTTGAGCCAAGCTGACTCAACAGCGATCTATATCGGCATGTGCAAGCAGCTTTATCTGTCCAGCAATTCCAGCCTTCACACCCATTGACTATTCAGCAGTGGGATATTGACAGAGGACCCAACAGAAATTCCATAGTTGGTGGCCTCAGTGATAATTAATCATTTGCAGCCTGTACAGAAATTTTAGGTTGTCCACTGGTCTAGATGTATAACCCCAACACATACATCCTGGTGACATATTGCCACACAAAATATGCCACAAAGGCTGTTGATTCAAATAAATGAAGGAACTGACCTCACACTCAGTTTTTATAGCAGACACAACTTCTTTTTTGCCCTAAGTCATGTGGAAAATGGCGTGGAAATGCCTGCCAATGCTAAAATAGTGTTAATTGGATTTTCACATGTTTACATCTGGGAATAGTTGGAGCAGTTGAGAGAAAGCTTTTACATGTCACATGACAAACCTGCTTGGCTTCCCCCGCAACTCGCCATTGTTTTATAACATTTCTTCAGGCAAATTGGCCAAAGTGTTTTCCATCAGGCTGGTCA
Source organism: Sinocyclocheilus grahami (assembly GCF_001515645.1). Taxonomy (NCBI): domain Eukaryota; kingdom Metazoa; phylum Chordata; class Actinopteri; order Cypriniformes; family Cyprinidae; genus Sinocyclocheilus; species Sinocyclocheilus grahami. The sequence continues at coordinate 2,945 of NW_015505898.1, forward strand.
AGGCTTATTCCTAATCTTTTCCATGGAGGATAAAATGAAAGGTTAACCCTCCGTAGACTCTTCACCGTTCTAGATCAATACAGTGCTCACTGGATGAGTCTCTCACATCCCCCCTACCAAGTTAGATTTGCCAGTGTGTTTCATCTTTTTTAATAGGTGCTTTGAGACCTACTCGACACCTTAATGTCCAGCAGAGGGTCAAGTCAAGAAACATACCCTGTCAAAGACACTGTCCATTAACTCACTTGATGGAACTCAGGTCCTTTAAGTACCTAAATGACATTTGTTTTGCCAGATAAGTTGGACTAGATGAAGCTTGGGTCCGATATGAGTTCCTCTTTGTTTGCTTTAGCACTTCTTTCATGGCATGAACCTTCTCAGAGCCTTTGATCCTTGTCTGAGAAGTCTTTGATAACACTATAATCCTATTCATCAAACCTCTAAGACCTAAGGTAGTACACCAGCTCTCTGATGAGAGACAAGGTGACTGTCACTAGCACAAGGAGTCACTGAGGAAGCACAGACAGTCCCTTCAAGTCAAGAAAAATGCCCCATCAAAGACACTGTCCATTAACTCACTTGATGGAACTCAGGTCTTTCAAGTACCTAAATTACATTTGTTTTGCCAGATAAGTTGGACTATATGAAGCTTGGATCCGATATGAGTTTCTCTTTGTTTGCTTTAGCACTTTTGCAATGCATGAACCTGCTCAGAGCCTTTGCTCCATGTCTCAGAAGTCTTTGATAGCACAATAATCCTATTAATCAAACCTCTAAGACCTAAGGTAGTACACCAGCTCTCTGATTAGAGACAAGGAGACTGTCACTAGCACAGGGAGTTACTGAGGAAGCACAGCCAGTCCCTGCAGAGGCTTATTATGGAGTGTCATCGTCAGGCCAGACTTTGATAAGTAGCAGCCACTTTAATAAAATCTGCTGACTGGGAGGTCTGGTCACCGTGGAGCCCTATACTAGACGCTTAGGAGACTTTTTATCTTTTCAATGTTAAAATATTTACTCCTGCAGAAACACGGAGGAAAAATAAAGGCAGGAAATTATATCATTGAGAGGGCCTGACTGTGTGTCAAGGTCAGAAAAGGTGTGTTCACATTTGTCATTGTTTGGGAAATATTTGTAAGTTAAATCCTGTCATTTCAATAGGAAACTACATGATCAGGAATTTTCATGTGAGTGCGAAAGATTTTCTCAACATAGTTTTTATGACCGGGGGAAGTCGTGGCCTAATGGTTTGAGAGTCGGACTCGTAACCCAAAGGTTGTAGGTTCGAGTCTTGTATTTGGGATTGTAGGTGGGGGGAGGGAATGTACAGCACTCTCTCCCACCTTCAATACCAAGACTGAGGTGCCCTTGAGCAACCCCCAACTGCTCCCCGGGCGCCGCAGCATAAATGGCTGCCCACTGCTCCGGGTGTGTGTTCACAGTGTGTGTGTGTGTGTGTGTTCACTGCTGTGTGTGTGCACTTTGGATGGGTTAAATGCAGAGCACTAATTCCAAGTATGGATCACCAAACTTGGCCACATGTCACGTCACATCACTTTCAGGTTGGTCACACAGATTCTCTGCGTTGACCAAAAAGCTGATTGGTTTGAAAGTGATTTCTGTGTGAGCTGTGCTTCATACAGTGCTACATAATGGACCTCCTTTTTTTGTTTTTTTTATAAAGTTCACAGAAATTCTGCTAATGTGACTGTACTTTAAGTCTCTTAGAATATCAAAACATTTCTTTAGTCTTCGCTTTAATCTCTTTAGGCAATTTGTTAGTTCTGATGTGGTGAGACTCGCCCCAAAAATGCAATGATATTTTTTACCTTGAAATATATATTTTAAAAACCTTTTTAAAATGGATGATTAAGATCACATGTATTTAAGTCATTAAATTAAAATGTTTTTCTAAACCATATGAAACCAAAAATGCAAATATGTGTAGGATATCAGACCGAATCAGACAATCTAAGATTTG
>NW_015505898.1:7367-10793 GCF_001515645.1 Sinocyclocheilus grahami
TTTCAAATAGTGAAAACTATTCAACTATACAGCCACTTCAACAAGACAGTTTTTGACATGTTTTACTATATTTGCAAGGACATGTTTGTATACACGTAGTAGGAGCAAGAACACCAGCAATCTGTCATTCAAGAACTTTTTTACATTGCAACACCGATGGATCGCATATCTTGCCTATTATCATACATTGTTCTATATATCTGATTAATGGTAGACTTACCTAAAGTCAGTGTGGTTATTTTACTTGCTTTCTGAGAGACCTTACCTGTCACCATTACAGATGATATGTAGTGAAATGCAGAAGACATATTGAACATCTCAAGGTTCAAGTTTAGTGGCTCACTGTTTGCTCAGAAGGTGCTGTGTCTTTGCACGGTATACCTTTGTCCTTTGTCCACCAGGGAGGAACGTCATTGGCTGTTGGCCCAGTGTCACTGATTGAAACCGACTTTGGCGATAGTAAAAGTGTAGAGCCTACCCGGTCAGAAGAAATGCTTATTGACTGTTGGCATCAGGATGGTTAGGTTTTAGCAGGGCTCAGCTGGTGTGCAAAACAGGTCAAATGAAGCAAACTCACAAGAAACAAATCAATGTCTTTCCTTGCTTTTATTGCAATTCAATGTTGTAGCGAGAGAAATCGTTGAGTGTTTTTTGCATGCATGTTAACCAGAAATCGTAGTCTCTAGGCATGCAGAGGAGTTCCCTACAAATCTGTGTAAAGTTGTTGAGGGCAGCTGGCTGGAGTCATTTTGCTCTCTTTCCTGCTCTGTCCATTCTTCATGTGTGTTATTTTGTCAGGTGGTGTTTATTTCTGTGGGTTTTTCTCTTCCTGTTGTGGATGCTGTTAGCGTGTGCCCCGTCTCCACACGCTAAAGTAATTCATCACTTACCTGCTTTGTATTTGGGTCTCCTGTTTTCCCTTTTTTTTCTAGTTTGTATATGGGTCGCACTGTTTTTGTGCTCTCTGTGTTTGAGGTTGCTACTGTTTTGTACTAAATGTCCCCTCAGGGACTGAAGACTTGAGTGAATTTTAGATGTAAATTTACTTCTGACATTTAATTGGTTTGTAAGTGCGAAATGACAAATGTTTTGCAGGCATCAAATTGTGAATATTTACAGCTGTTAAACAATTAGTTTATTTTGTTTATATCGTTTTATTTATAGTAAGTTAGTGTAGCTTAATTAATAACGAGTCTCTATTGGATAAAAAAAGACAATCAATTAGTGCCTGAGTGCATGATAATAATAATAATTATTATTATTATTTACTTTGACATTTAATTGCTATGATCAATTTTAGTTTAGGATAAATTACAGTATGTCTTTAAAGTAAAAACAATCTCTAAACTACTTCTGAACAAGAAAAACAACAAAAATCTCATTGCTGCATTGGTGCTTGGTAGAGGAAAAGGGTAGCAAATGTCCTTGAATGGTGCTCATTAAAAAGGGCCCAGACCAAAATGAATAGATCATTCAGCAGCTGGCTTTCAGCAATGACTTTTTAGTAGTTATTTTGATGGGCCTTTGAAATTGATTGTCTCCCATACCAACAAGATCCAATGTCTGACTTCATATTTGGTGAAGTTCGTCTTCTGCCCTCTTTGCAGAGTCCTTCTAAAAATCTGCCAAAGCAATTAGCATCTACATGCTTTTTTCCTTGGTTGCCACAATTTGCACAATCTCAGACCTGGAGGCAACACGCAGCCTCAGTAAAACTGCCAGCATGTACTAATGTGGAGCCATCTCTCCCAAATACTGTATCAGTCCTGCTCTAGGGTGGAGAATAACTTCACACTCTCTTCTCTTCTACTTCCTCTTCTTCCTCTCTCTTCTTTGTGTTTGAACATTTATAGCACGTCCCCATTCACACGCCTGAAGTCTGTACTCACCCTTTCCTCATTTTGTAAAGAAGTTTCTTGGGCTGCCAAAGTTCCTTGTGTTTTTTTTACTGAGCAGAAAGGAGCAGAAACAGGAAACTCTTTTAATAGTTTTTCTATAATAAAATTTCCTGTTTTGAAGCACGCTACTTACCTGAGCTTGAATATGTTGGACTACTTCTTGGTATTTACTCTTTATCATGGACTAAGGAAGTAGAGCCATTTTTTATTGATCAGGAGTTGTTGTTTCGTAGTTAAAGAGATTTTCTGTTTCATTTAATTATTAACGTTTTTCTCAGGCGTTTCTCATACAAATCATAACAAATGTACACAAATGAGAATTTTGGTGAAAAACATACATAGCTCTGGCAGTTTGCTCTTGAAATGTTTGAATATCAAAATCTCAGATTCTTTTAATGCAAATTTTGGTATCTTTGCTAATATGAACTTTGCAGAGACATTTTAAATCTCCTGTAAAACTCTAGAAGAGACACAAATTATAATAATATGGTCTTTTTTTCAGGAGAAACATCTGAGAAAAAGGGTTTCTGCAAAAGTCTCCTTTTGCTCTCCATTTAGGATTTAGATTTTAAAAAGATAGCCTATTTTCGGATATTTTGGATTTGGTGATAATTGTTTCCTATGAGATGTTGTGGGATATATACCGACACTACCCTTCAGTCCAAACATGCTCAACACTAGCCTGCAGTCTATTGTTGTTTCACTGGACAATGAGAATTTATTCTTTCCTGCTCCAACAAAAAGGGAATTACAATAAAGTGACTGTGTTGAATGGCAGCACAGTTATTTATTTGCTCTTGGTTGATGTATCTAGATGTTGTGCTGTGGGCAGTATCAAAAGGGTTTCACAGGAAGGACGGAAAGGTTTTTTCTTTTTTTGTGTTTGTATACCATTTTTGTGGAAACATAAAAAATACATGAGTGTTGGACAGAGAGGAGGAAGGCCAGAGGAAATAGATGTCTTTGAATACAGATGAACAAATGCAGCACTGGACACTGATCATATGCATTCATAGAAGTAAGCCTCCAGCTACAGATCTCATAAAGCAGCTCAGAAATTCACAGTGAAAGATTTCCAAGCATCTCTGTTCTTCTCAGATGCTAGGATGTTGGCCCATTAGCCCAGCTCATTAAAGGTACATGAGAAGCGAGAGGTCACGTTTGATCCTCTTCCTGCTCAGCTCCATGTAACCACATCCACTGCATTAACACTTCACTCATTTTTCCAAGATTTGTACATGTCTTCTGTTAGACAGAGACAAAAATAGCTAGTTATCAACATATGTTGTGATTTTGGTGGTGTCGCCAGATAGAGTTCTTTCCTACCTTGACCAGCAAAACTCCATTGGTCAACAAGCTTCATCAGAAAGACCATGTACTTTTTTGTCTTATTTTAGCTGTTGTTCAGATGGTTCATGGAAATGAATGCTGGTCTTTTTGAAAATCGGGATGCATCACAAGGCAGATTCAAACTCATATTGCCCACAAGAGCTCCACAGCATGATGTAACAAATTGTATGCACAAATC
>NW_015505898.1:10803-28301 GCF_001515645.1 Sinocyclocheilus grahami
CCCTTTCATTGCTATAGATTGTGTCATGGTGTCTGTTTTCATCTTGATATCTCAGCATCAGTGTTTCTGGTGTAGTGCAGGCCATGTAGGTCAATATAGCACTTGCACCACGATCATGTACGTCACTCAGTAAGAACTTGAGATCAATCCCTTATTTTATTTAGTTGGTGATCCTGTATTTTGTTTGCCCTAATACAGTGCAAGAACACAAATAGTTATAGACTGTTTAAAGAAACCATTTATAGACCAAATCACATTGGCGTTCTGCAAGAGAATCACTCAGTATCACAGGTGTTGCCATTTCAAGGGTGTCTTTATACTTAACATAATGTAAATGTGTTTTTTAAGATAATTGGGTTACTTCAGTATCCTGAAATTATGCATTCCAGTGTTGCTTGCCCAATTATTAATTTTGCCCAATCTTGAGCCAAGCTGACTCAACAGCATGTGATCTATATCGGCATGTGCAAGCAGCTTTATCTGTCCAGCGATTCCAGCCCTCACACCCACTGGCCATTCAGCAGTTGGATATTGACTGAGCACCCAACAGAAATTCCGTAATTGGTGGCCTCAGTGAGAATCAATTGTTTGTGGCCTGTACAGAAATTTCAGGCTGTCAACTGGTCTAGATGTGTAACCCCAACACATACATCTAATGATGACATATGGTCACACAAAACATGTTAATTCAAATTAATTAAGAAACTGACCTCGCATTGAATTTTTAGAGCCCCAAGTCAAGCAGAATATGTCGTGGACATGCCTGCCATTGCTAAAATAGAGTGCTAATTGGATTTTCACATGTTTACATATGGGAATAGTTGGAGCAGGTGAGAGAAAGCTTTTACATGTCACATGACAACCCTGCTTGCACCCCCCCGCCCAACTAGGCATCCTTTTATAACACTCCTCCAGGTGAATTGGCCAAAGTGTTTTCCATCAGGCCAGTCTTGGCTTATTCTTAATCTTGTCCTTGGAGGATAAAATGAAAGGTTAACCCTCAGTAGACTCTTCACCGTACTGGATCAATACAATGCTCACTGGGTGAGTCTCTCACATCCCCCCTACCAAGTTAGATTGGCCAGTGTGTTTCATCTTTTTTAATAGGTGCTTTGAGACCTACTCGACACCTTAATGTCCAGCAGAGGGTCAAGTCAAGAAAAATGCCCCATCAAAGACACTGTCCATTAACAGTGAACTACCTTGAGTCCAGAAAGTTCATGGATTTAATGTAAACCTTTGCCAGATAAGTTGGACTATATGAAGCTTGGATCCGATATGAGTTTCTCTTTGTTTGCTTTAGCACTTTTTCAATGCATGAACCTGCTCAGAGCCTTTGCTCCATGTCTCAGAAGTCTTTGATAGCACAATAATCCTATTAATCAAACCTCTAAGACCTAAGGTAGTACACCAGCTCTCTGATGAGAGACAAGGAGACTGTCACTAGCACAGGGAGTCACTGAGGAAGCACAGCCAGTCCCTGCAGAGGCTTATTATGGAGTGTCATCGTCAGGCCAGACTTTGATAAGTAGCAGCCACTTTAATAAAATCTGCTGACTGGGAGGTCTGGTCACCGTGGAGCCCTATACTAGACGCTTAGGAGACTTTTTATCTTTTCAATGTTAAAATATTTACTCCTGCAGAAACACGGAGGAAAAATAAAGGCAGGAAATTATATCATTGAGAGGACCTGACTGTGTGTCAAAGTCAGAAAAGGTGTGTTCACATTTGTCATTGTTTGGGAAATATTTGTAAGTTAAATCCTGTCATTTCAATAGGAAACTACATGATCAAGAATTTTCATGTGAGTGCGAAATATTTTCTCAACATAGTTTTTATGACCGGGGGAAGTCGTGGCCTAATGATTTGAGAGTCGGACTCGTAACCCAAAGGTTGTAGGTTCGAGTCTTGTACCGGCATGGATTGTAGGGGGGGGGGGGGAATGTACAGCACTCTCTCCCACCTTCAATACCAAGACTGAGGTGCCTTTGAGCAAGGCACCGAACCCCCAACTGCTCCCCGGGCGCCGCAGCATAAATGGCTGCCCACTGCTCCGGGTGTGTGTTCACAGTGTGTGTGTGTGTGTGTTCACTGCTGTGTGTGTGCACTTTGGATGGGTTAAATCCAGAGCACTAATTCCAAGTATGGGTCACCATACTTGGCCACGTCACGTCACTTTCACTTTCAGGTTGGTCACACAGATTCTCTGTGTTGACCAAAAAGCTGATTGGTTTGAAAGTGATTTCTGTGTGAGCTGTGCTTCATACAGTGCTACATAATGGACCCAAATAATTTTTTTTTTTTTTTTTTAAAGTTCACAGAAATTCTGCTAATGTGACTGCACTTTAAGTCTCTTAGAATATCAAAACGTTTTATTTCTTTAGTCTTCGCTTTAATCTCTTTAGTCAGTTTGTTAGTTCTGATTGTAAATTTAATGTGGTGAGACTCGCCCCAAAAATGCAATGATATTTTTTACCTTGAAATATATATTTTAAAAACCTTTTTAAAAAGGATGATTAAGATCACATGTATTTAAGTCATTAAATAATTTTTTTTTTCTAAACCTTATGAAACCAAAAATTCAAATATGTTTCTTGGAACATGTATTTTTTATTTTTCTGTCAATTGTCAATGTCATTGACCTATAGTTTTATAATGTAACATGATAGAATGCAGATGGAATTAACATTAAGTAAGGAAGGAGTGGAGTTATATTTATTGAAAGTTAATGGTTTGAAAGTGATTTCTGTGTGCTGTGCAGGTTTGACCCTCTTCATTTGGATTTTGATTTAATGATCTTGATTAAATGATTAAATGGGCCCATCTATATATCTATCTGTCTGTCTGTCTGTCTGTCACTAGTTATGTTTCTTTAGAGTATTTATTATAGACATTTTAGGTTTTGCACATCTCTCTTTTCTACACCAGCTCTGGCAATTACTGCAAAGACAGACATGCAAAAATATCAGAACTCATGTCTGATTGGATCTCCTCATGGTAGTTTATAATAATGTACTAATCTGATGGTACTAGTAGTATAATTAATAAAATTGCTTATATCTTTACCTATAGAATGCTTATTGTACTTGTATGGAATTTTTAGCAACTGGCAAATACTATTCTTCAGCTATTTAGGTTACATATTAGAAATTATCTCTAATCGATGCAATGGTTTTCATACCAATATATTGATATTAATAACTATACCTTACCCCTAAACCTGACCCTCATAGCAAAACAGGATTTGACTGATTTACAAGCATTTCAAATAGTGAAAACTATTCAACTATACAGCCACTTCAACAAGTTTTTGACATGTTTTACTATATTTGCAAGGACATGTTTGTATACACGTAGTAGGAGCAAGAACACCAGCAATCTGTCATTCAAGAACTTTTTTACATTGCAACACTGATGGATCGCATATCTTGCCTATTATCATACATTGTTCTATATATCTGATTAATGGTAGACTTACCTAAAGTCAGTGTGGTTATTTTACTTGCTTTCTGAGAGACCTTACCTGTCACCATTACAGATGATATGTAGTGAAATGCAGAAGACATATTGAACATCTCAAGGTTCAAGTTTAGTGGCTCACTGTTTGCTCAGAAGGTGCTGTGTCTTTGCACGGTATACCTTTGTCCTTTGTCCACCAGGGAGGAACGTCATTGGCTGTTGGCCCAGTGTCACTGATTGAAACCGACTTTGGTGATAGTAAAAGTGTAGAGCCTACCCGGTCAGAAGAAATGCTTATTGACTGTTGGCATCAGGATGGTTAGGTTTTAGCAGGGCTCAGCTGGTGTGCAAAACAGGTCAAATGAAGCAAACTCACAAGAAACAAATCAATGTCTTTCCTTGCTTTTATTGCAATTCAATGGTGTAGCGAGAGAAATCGTTGAGTGTTTTTTGCATGCATGTTAACCAGAAATCATAGTCTCTAGGCATGCAGAGGAGTTCCCTACAAATCTGTGTAAAGTTGTTGAGGGCAGCTGGCTGGAGTCATTTTGCTCTCTTTCCTGCTTTGTCCATTCTTCATGTGTGTTATTTTGTCAGGTGGTGTTTATTTCTGTGGGTTTTTCTCTTCCTGTTGTGGATGCTGTTAGCGCGTGCCCCGTCTCCACACGCTAAAGTAATTCATCACTTACCTGCTTTGTATTTGGGTCTCCTGTTTTCCCTTTTTTTCTAGTTTGTATATGGGTCACACTGTTTTTGTGCTCTCTGTGTTTGAGGTTGCTACTGTTTTGTACTAAATGTCCCCTCAGGGACTGAAGACTTGAGTGAATTTTAGATGTAAATTTACTTCTGACATTTAATTGGTTTGTAAGTGCGACATGACAAATGTTTTGCAGGCATCAAATTGTGAATATTTACAGCTGTTAAACAATTAGTTTATTTTGTTTATATCGTTTTATTTATAGTAAGTTAGTGTAGCTGGCTCCAGTTTCATTAGTTAAAAAAAAAAAAAACTGCTGCCTGTGTCTGTGTGTAACACTCACGATAATGTCCAAATTTGTAATGAGATGGCAGTTTCATCTACACAAACAGTGTGTCAGTCACAGCTAGAGGTAATTTTTATCTGATATTAGTCACTATTGTTCTCTGTGTAACAAGCACCATGCAACAATGCCACTGTGTGCAAACAAAGCATTATCACAGCACCACATCACTGCTCTGAGATTGCAGCCCGTAGTGCTAATATCAGATTGGTTGACTGCATGGAGTCAGATGTTCCCCAGTGTCTGTCGCTCTGATCTATACAATTTGGCACTACAGCAGTGATGTAATTGGATGTAGAGGGTCAAAGGACAACAAAAATCTGAGTCATGGCCCAGAATTCATTGCTGGTGTCATGGGCTGTTTTGTCTCTGGGGAATTTGAGAGCCTCATGCATCAGAAGTTGCACCATACCTTCTTTAGAAATATGGTGCCGTGACCCGCATCCGCAGATGAGGGCCTGTTACCATTGCATGCTTTCTCTTTCTCCTCTTCTTTATGATTGTCTTCTTTATACCTTCTCCCAACTACCCAAACAATAAATCATTTCACCAGATGGAAATCGTACGGGACCTCTGCAATGTCTTCATGTTAGTATGAATTGTGTTAAATTAAGTGTTGTGAAAAAGCACAGTGCGTATTTATGCATGAAGTTTTCACACTATATTCAATCCCAGTAAATGAGAGTTCAAACAAATACAGTCAATGAAGTAACACCACTGCCAAATGCAGCAGAAAATAATGACAGCATTCAAATGCCACAACAAGCCAATTCTTTAGAGTTTTATTTTTTTCCATGACCTTTCCATAAAACAGTCCATCTCTTGAGTGTGTTTATATTGATAAATTGCTTTGCCTTTCAAAGCAGTTAGTTTTTGCATTTGTATGTTTCATCTTCAAGCCGCATCTTTTTGGTGGAATAAAGATCCTGGTGGAATAAAGAGGCCGAAAGTTCGCATTTGACCTCTTTTTTTTATCATGAGGATCGTCATCTACCAGCACAGTGTGGTCATGTTAAGTGTCTGTAGGACCGCTGTGACTGCCCAGATCCAGACCAAGATTGGAGATTGGGGTTTTGACTTTGCGCAGTGCTGCCAGTTGAAATGTCAAATCATATCCCATGTGGAATCATTTCATTTTGTAAGAGAGGCAGGAGTGTATTTAGGGAATGATGTTTAGGTACTATTTTTCTAGGGATTGAGATTAGAAATTTAGAAATCAGTGAGAGACATTAGCATCTCAAGTAAAAGGCTGTTTATTTTGTTTCTACACATTTTTACTTGCATCTGTACACATATTTACTTGCATCTGTTTATGGTTCATTTCCCAACAGATAATTACAGATAATAACACATGTTTCTGTGGTGGGGTATGGTTGGGTGGTATGATAGTATACTGTATACCAGGATCTTAAACAGGGGATCGATGATCCCTTTCAAATCCACAGTAGTACTGCAAGGCGTCTCCCAAATATTGATCAGTTGTAAACTAGGTTTCATGAGATAAAAAAAGCATTAAACAAAAATACAATGAGAAGTAAACTTCAACCAAAGCTAGTGTACATTTGAGAAGCTAAAGTTCAGCTAAATGTTTAATTAGGAATGTAACGGTATGAAACAAACAAAAAAAATCTGTGTAATAAGTTAACTATGAATATACAATACATTATCCCTTAAATGTCAACCTGATAGTTTGAACGTTCATTCGTCTTGGCTCAAAGCCACTTGCTGCAAACTTTTCTTCGCGGAAGCTTTGCGTTAATTACAAGTGAGATAACAAAATGTTTAATCTGTAATCAATATTGTTTTGTCCAATTATTAACCCAGTTAGTTTTGGTATTGAGGTAAAAGTTACCTTGCATTCGCTATAACAGTGGGTGGTGGTCACGAAGATGGCTGAGCAAATTTGATGCGTTTCCCCCTTTTGCAGCGACTTTCTTCTTGCAAGATCTGCAGACACGGTGACCGTCCTCGATTAAATTGCCTTCAGGACTCTTGTAAAAGCCAAAATACGACAAGACCACCGATTTGGTCCTCTTAAACGGCTGAAAAATCTCCCGAGCGTTGTCACTGCCTTCCACCATTTCGTCTCGTGCAAAAAAACAACAACAACATTGCATGCTGCTTCTGCGTCAGACTGAGTTTTCAAAATCGCAATAATCAAACACGGTTTTGATGATAATTAAATTTTAAATGATAATACTAACCGTCAGGGCATTTTATCATGATTTATCGTAAAACCGGTAATCGTTACATCCCTATGTTTAATGTCCCTCTCATGTACATTTTTTGCAAATTTTAAGTTCTAAAATCAATTTCCATGTACACTATCATACAATTTTTTTAAAGAGTTATTTTTATCCTCATCAAGGCTACATTTATCTGATCAAAATACAGTAAAAGTGAATCGTTTTCTTTTTTAGTATAATTTAAAAAGTAATTTATTCCTGTGGTGGCAGCTGAATTTTCAGCAGCCATATGCAGATTTGGTGCTCAGGATTTCTTACTATTATCCCTGCTGAAATGTTTAAGATTCTTTGATAAATAAAAAGTTCAAAAGAACTTATTATTATTATTATTATATCATTATTATAAATGTCTTTCATCTGAATAAAAGCTGATATAAAAGTATTATAATAATAAAGATGAATACAAGTATTCATTTCTTTCTGTAAAAGAAAAACAAATCGTACTGACCTCAAACTACAGAAAACACTTAAGGTTAAAAATACTACATGATTATGGAATATATAAAACATTTTGAGGTCCAGCAAAAATTGCTATATTGTGATATATATTGTTTCCATGATATAAAATTCTCCATGATATAAAATTTATTTTATTCAGACCACCAAAATCGTATTAAAGAGGGGCCATTTTGGCCAAACAGATGTCTGTCATCTCTCATCCATGCTCTGATGTCACCACACACTGGTGCTTTTATGCCAATGCCCTTCACCATGCTCACCAACCTGTGCCTTAATGTACCACTCTCTCCCTGTTACCCTGGGCAACAAGCGCTGCCCATCCCTGCTTGACTCGGAGCCCACCAGACTGTGTCTGGCGGCACGTCAAAGCCAGCCATCTCTCATCCAGTGTGTGTACGTGAGTGTGTGTATATGTGTGTCTACATCCCCTTCCCCCTGCTTCATAGAGCATGAATGCTCGATCAAGGCTGTGCATGCACACACGCAAGACAATGGTATATAATCATACAGGCAAAGGCAATGAAATCATCCTGCAGTTCCCTTCAGTCGTAGCCACTTCTATGCTTTCCCTCTCTTTCAAACTCCCAGCAGTGCTTTAGCAAAGCAAGCCCTGCAGTCATTTTTCAAGATGGAGGTGATTGTGACTGATTAATGGAGCACCCTTGTAATCAAATCTCACCACAGTGGCATTCCAATTATAGCGGGTCATCTTCTCATGCTGCGGAAATCCTGGCCGATCCCACAGCTGCCTTTATCTCCACTCTGCCTGTTCAAGTATGGATTTTGTAGACATTACCTTATGGTCCAGCCTCCAGTGCCATCCTCCTTTTCTCTGAGCACGGCTGACTGTCTGGACGACAGCGATGAAACTGTCTCATTAATGCTGACTTTCTCTTGGCTCTACTTCAGGCAGGCTTGAGTTTGCTGCTTACCTCTATTCAAACAGTGCAGATCTATCCTTTTCTTATATTATTTTACCTTTTTTTTTTGCTCTCAGAAATTCAATCCACTTATCTATCTGTCTATCTCTCTTTTTTTTAACCTGCTAGAATCCAATTCAGGTCAAATGAGTCCAATTACAAAATAAAAGGTGGCCTACATTTTACGTGTGTTATTAAAAAAGGAGCAATCATCCAAGATTAAACCTCAAAACGTATTATTTATTTATTACTTTCAGCTAATCTTTTGTTTGGTTTTGTGTGTGTTTTTTGCGCTTTGCTTTTGTGTTTATTTTCACAGCCTACATAGGTACACAGCACAAATATTGTTGTGTTTTTTGGCTAACACAGCACATAAATAATTGTTGCCTCATGCTTGATTTAATATAGTTTAGTTTCACAGCATATAGGTACACAGAAGCACATTAATAATTGTTTTGTGATTATTTAATTGATTCAGTTTTAATATTTTATGTTTACAGCATACTTAGATGTACAGCAAATAAGTACTGTGTTGTGTTTATTTTTGTTCCGAGGTGTGGGGTCGCCTCATGCCTGGTCTTGCCTACGGCACCATGCAAGTCTGGACCACTGCAGCCCCACAAACATCATATTCTCCCCTGTCATCCTAGGGTTGCTTGTCATTTTGAGCTGAATTGGTCTTAATCTACACTAACTTTATATGTTTACTGCCCTTGTCAAACAACAATGACATTTGTGCTTACAGAAGCATCCTGAGAAAAACAAACAGGCAGTTTGCATCATGCATTTTCAAATTACATACCCTGCTGAAACTCTCTACCAATTACACAGAGCTCTCTACTCATCTCTGCAATCTCCAGAGCCCTTTTTTTTTGCATCTTAAAATAGCCAGGCTAAAAAACACAGCTACTGAGGCTACTGCAACAAATTAAGCCACTGGCACCCAGATCAGCCATTCTGTTCAAGAGAGGAGTTAAACCTCAGCTGAACTGCCCAAGTATGCAACCGGCTCTAACTCAATGATTGTACAGAACAGCTTGTAGTCATGCAGGATACATTAGGGCCGTGTTGGAGAGTGGTTTGCAAAATGGACAAGGATGGAAACATCACTCTAATATAGTCTGTCTAGGCGGCTCACCAGTGAAGAAACAATTTGCCAAATGCGGTATTATTAAAAAACGAATCCAAGTGAAGAACAAGGTTTGGCTTCTGCTACATTTGTCCAAACTGATGATTAAGTCTTAGAGTGGTGCTCAAGTATTTTAATAAGCCTTTACGCATTCCACAACCATTTCAACTTTGGATTACGAATGCTAGGATTTTTAATGGTGTCCTTTGCTGGGTGGGAATCAATAAAGCTCTAAAATCTCTCAAGGTTTGCAGAACTTTTCGAGTTACTGGAATGATTCAGTCTCACCTGCACGTACATAAAAACGAAAGGGTAATAAAAGTAATTGTTTGAAGGACAGTTGAATTACGTTCCTGTCGCTATTGTCAATATTGCTGTAACTTATCAACGACTGTGTCCCTCTTTAGCTTTCAAAGGCTTTGTGTTTCTATATATGAGGTCTGTTTTAATAGTAGAGAACAAGGTCACTGGAGGAATAGATGGCTTTGGGTGAATATAATGTTTTCAGTGTATCCCAACAGGCCCTTTTTTTCTTCATTATGGTCGACGTCTCACTTTGGGATGATTAGGCGATTGGACACAGTGTTTTACGCTTCTAATTCTGTAATAAAACACTGTAATATTTTGTTTGGTAATAACAGAGATTGTCTCATATGTCACAGAGGCATGATGTTTGTTTCAGTAGGCTAAACTTGTTTTACGGGTCCTGATATCAACATCAGAGCTTTAGTGGTCTGGCTGTTTTCGATCCACTGACCTGATGGGATTTATCAACAACTAGGCTTGCATCGATTTCTCTCTGGATGACCTGCTATGTGGAGTTCAAAGGTTGATCGTTTGTTGAGCATACATGGCAGAGTTTGGTGTTACTGACAGAGATAATGCAGCAGAGTGGGTAATGCAGCTTTCTGGGAAATTGAATGTTCTTCCTCCATGGTCCATTAAATTAAAAGTTAAATTAAATTAAAAGATTAATTACATAAATGTGCATAATTCTATATATGAATACTTTTACTGAGTAAGAATGTATTAAATTAATCAGAAGGGACAGTGGAAAAGAGTTACTGAAACATTGTTACTGACAAATTCAGTTTCAATTAAATGCTGAACTTTCTACTTATCAATGAATCCTAAAAAAAGTATCATGATTTCTGCAATAATATCAAGCTGCACAATTGTTTTCAACATTCATTGTACGAAATAATAGGTGTATGCGGTATATATATATATATATATAAAAAAAATCAAAAATTCTGATTATAATAAATTCATTCAAAATTTCATATTACTGACCTCAAACCTTTGAAAGGCAATGTATACAATACATTTAATCAATATTTCATTGAATTTTTATTGATTTGATTATATGCATAAAATATGATTTTACTTGGGTTTTCAAACATTTACTATTACTATTAATGTTTCTAGAATTGCTGTATGTGGATGCTGCATCCTGTTTTCTACTTCATTTTAAATCCAAGAATTAAATGAGCTAAATTCAGTTCATCTCAATTCAATTCTGAAA
Organism: Sinocyclocheilus grahami; assembly: GCF_001515645.1. NCBI lineage: Eukaryota > Metazoa > Chordata > Actinopteri > Cypriniformes > Cyprinidae > Sinocyclocheilus > Sinocyclocheilus grahami. The sequence continues at coordinate 21,582 of NW_015505898.1, forward strand.
GGTGCACAACCCTAATAATCTATATTCTATGAGGTGCAATTATTTTAATGTTTGTTTCTGATGTTTAAACATTCTAAATATATAAAATGATGTAGAAGCTAAAGATGTTTTTGCATGGCAGATCAGTATGTTGTATAAAATATTATTAGAGGGCATTAAGGAAAAATCTTGGTGCGAGAGAGTGAGCAGATTTAGAGAGAGAGAGAAAGGAAGACTTTCAGGATCAACGTGTTTACCCTAAGCACGTTTACCCTCAATCACTGTACATTACCCTGGAGAGAGCTCGGCAGACTGCTGAAGGAATCTCTCTTTCATTCTCGGTCTCATTGTCTCTCTTGGTTTCTCTATAAATCTGTCTCTTCATCTCTCCCCTGTCTTGCCTTTCACTTCTCGTATCCTTATCACTCACAGACAGATGCACATTATCAACACATGCAAAAGCTGATTTAGAAATCGCTGTTATGTTGTTTCCCTCTCTTTCACTTCCCTTTCTTGTCTTTTTGTATTTACATTTTCTCATTCTCTCTCTCTTGTTCACCTCTTGATGACTGTGCAGCATGACATTAAACTTGATAGTGCAATTAATCGACTGTAAATTACTTCAACCCCGCAAAGTTTGAGGAAGTTTTCTTAGGAATTACCTTTTCTCACTTTCTTTTTCCCCCTGCTGAAATGTCTTGCTTTCCTCTCCATTCAGCCCAGTTCTCATACCATTCTGCTTCATTGAACTTAATTTTACCTGAGAAGACTTCATTCACTCTGTTTTCAGTCTGTTTCTGTTCGAGGCCTTGTGGGAATTACAAATTTCATCATCTCAACCGACTGTTGAACCAACCTGTTATGAAGCAGTTAAATTTGGCTATATAGAGTGTTTTTACTCTGAGCAACAGCCAAAAGTCTAGGCATCATTTAAAATTTTCTTTTTGGTATTTTTATTGATATTCTGCACCATTTATGTCCACACTTTATTTCTCAGACATATAGAACTGGAAGAGATAGTAATATTTGTAGCGAATTTAGCTCACAACAGGAAATATGAATAATTAACAATAACTAATTATGATTAATTATTAATATTTTAGATCCACTGTAGTGCAAGAACAGTAATGGTATACACAATGACTTGAAGGATATGTGTATTCAATCAAAGAAAGGTTTTCCTATGAATTAATTAGAGAACAGTCCATTTCTCTGGGCATTTTGTGTCTTTCTTATGAGGAAAATGAGGGAGTTTATCCCCTGCATTCCTTTTAGGCCATAAAACCAGTGATATCAGCATTGGTTACCATGGAACCAGAGGCCTGTTCTGCCTTTCTGAGGTGTTAGGTGCATTTCGGGGGAAGGGTCCATAGACCCTCGTAATTGGCCATTTGGTTAGGTGATGGGGAGTTCGATATTATTTGTTAAATATAACAAAAAGTTGTGTGTCTGATTGGTCCAAATGCTACATATTGCACCTGTGATATACTATGATTTACCAGACCAGATAACTGAAAGATAGCTAGCTATCTAATAAAATGCACAGTATAAAAACTATACACACATTTTATGTGCAGTAAATGTCTTTCTTGTAAATGTCTTGCTGACAACGGGCGAAATGAGATTTCCCTGGAGAAGAAAATGCAAACGAGAGTCTATGACTGATTTGGGATTATTTATTTTTGCCCCAAGCATATATATAAAAAAAACACTAATATGGATTGTAATTTGAATTCATTTTCTGGGATAATTTGGACTGGGGGAGTCGGTCATGTATGTATATGACTTTTTGAGGGTCTCTGTCAACATTATGTTTATAGGAAATTACAACTTATATTCTACACTTAAATTCAAATAGACTCCCTCTCACTGCTAATGAGATTCATGATGTGGGTGAAGAATTGAACGCATGCTGTTACCTTATTAAATCACATATGTTCATGTAGCATAACTGGTCAAGCATAATAGTAGGAACGCCAGGGTTTTGATCCCATGAAAACGATATACTGATAAAAAAAAGTGCATCAAAGCATATTTATTCACGTTCATACACTTTTTTTTTTTATCCATCAAATAATATCAAAGGAAGTTTGACATAGACCATAGACATGAATATTACCCGAATTATTCCAAGTATTATCCATTTTTACCATAACAGTCCATTAACCATCAGCTCAGTGTTCTTGTAAATGACGTTTGAACCCTTCCAGATGTACTCAGAAACCATGATAGGGATGGTAAAATAAGAAGTTCTGGTGTTCACCTTGTGTCTAACACACATCCCATAAACCAGCTGTCAATCTAGTCATCTCATGTAGTAAATGGATCAGCGATGCGCAATGTAAATGGGATAGAACAGAATCATTGCACAGCATTGTGGTGCTAAAATTCTGTTAGAATCTCATGAAGGACACACTTGTCACAGTTTCTGTTAGTATGGACTTTCTGTTTGCCCTGTTCTCACCGTCTTGTTAGTTGTCATGGTTTTTGAATTGATTTCGTCATTCTGTTCACCTGTGTCTCGTTTATCATCATCATCATTTGCCTGTGTATTTAGTTGCTGTCTGTTCAGTCTGAGTTTGTCGGGTATTACGAATGTCAATGTGTAGGCCTACGTGTGTTGCCAGCCTTCCTTGTGTGGAATACCTTATGTGTGGATTATTAAAAACTGTTAAACCTTCATCTTCATCTTCGTGCATGTTCCTTCTACACCGTAGCGTGACAACACTACTGGTGCAACTGTGCAAATATATGCCCTTTTAATGAATATTTATTTATTTATTTGTGTGTGTGTGGTAGGAGTTTGTTGTTGATTAATTTCCTGAGTTGTAATGGCTGCGCTGTAGGTGGTCACATGTAGGGTCATGAACTAAGCATTGCTTTTTTTTTTACGTTAAAGGGATTTTGGTAGCTGTGTAAATGGAGTCATCAGTATGCATGGGAGGTGGAATTACCTCACCGCTGCGCTCATTTGCTGCGACAGATGCATTATTTTTAGTGGAGCCAAATGATCATAAATGGTTTTGTTTGCATCTCTCTTTCCCAGGGCTGCCGGCCACCTGAGGAATTGAGTGTGCTATCTGGATTGTGATTATTGCTTGTGTTTATCTTACTGTCATTTATGGATGTATAGATTAAAACTCCCAATTTTCTTTACACAACCTAGATATTGATTTAGTGGATGAATAAATTTAAAATGTTGAGCTGTTGCGTCATGTGTTTGTAACACAAATTGGAGTATTTGTGTTAGATCAAAGATTATTACATTTCTTGAAAATCTCACCTTTTTGATGTTCATTGGAAGCTAATTAACATTAGCGTGATGTGGCAAAGCAAGCAGTGAGCTCTCATGTGCTCTGGCCCGCCTGTCCATGTAATTAAAGCAAAGCCAGACTGCAGGGAGAAATTGATTTCTTTTGTCTTTGTGTGCATGTTTGACAATTCAAATAGAAAATGGACTGACATCAGTAATGTCCATACTGACATTTCAGATTTGTTTTCATATTTGTCTTCAGACATTACTCACTGTTTGAACTGTAGATTATATTAATGAAAAGCCTCTAGGGTAGTTAAACAGAGTGTGTTAAATTAGACAGTAGGTAGTGAAATGGTTTGTTTATTTCACTCTTTGTTTAGAAATTAGAATATTATAGGTAGATAGAATGTAATATTTTTATGATGCTTTTTCACATTTTAAGGTTAAAATTCCAGAAGGCTACAACAAATAAAATCTAGAATTGGAAAAATAATATGATACAATATTAATATGACCTTATATAACAAAAAAAGTAGTAAATAAAATAATAATAATAATAATAAAAATCAATTCCTTAGCATAAAAGTTCCCGGAGAAACATCCTTACATGAATAAACTGTAGCTTACAGATCACATGAATACAAGGCTTTACGTTTGATCTAGTGAAGCTCAAATTTGAGGGCCTGTAAAAATTCAGGCACAATCACATGGAAGCCAATCAGCAGTTCTGAGATGTGTTGGTGTCATGCATATTTAAAGGTAGGTGTATGGTGGCTATGATTGGCTGCTTTCAGACACATATAGGCAGACTGGTTTGGGGGTGTGGTTTTGGAGATTGAGAAACCGAGACATGCCTTTGATGGCTGGACATTACAGAGGGTACAGCGTACAGGGCTTCAGGCGCTAGACTGTCAGACTACATTCTGAGCGTAATGCGTGAACCATGCCAGTGCTTTGCTGCTGCTCCTCTGATGGATAGAGAGCGACTGAATAGTATGAAGAAAAGATGAGGAAGGAACACCAAGTCAGCAAAATGTTAATGTTTGGTCTCATTAACAGCTGCGCTAGAAATGGCACATGAAATAAAGCACCTTTCACATTGGTGTAGTGTTTTGCCTCTTGGGCTGTCAGAGAAAGAGTGTGATAAACATATAGATTATGCTCTGGCTTGTTTTCCATCACTGATTTTCTCACTTAATCTGTATTGTTCACAAAGTTCTACACATGGCCAACCCCTTTCAGTGTTCATTATTGAAATATTTTGGCAAATGTAAGACTGTTTTGGACTATCAGTAAGAGTATAATACTCTTACGGTTAACACATTTGATTATATTTAAATCCATTCAGCATATTAGGTTACATGCATATTGTACAGTTTACACTAAATCCTGCATGCTTGTTTTAATAGTATGCGAAATGTGCATAAATAAATGTTTAAAACAGGTGCATGATATAAAACGTTTAGTTATTTAGCACAGTTTTAGGTTCATGCTTTGGCAGTTTAATCAAATAATTAGTGTCATTTTAGTATTATTTATGTACTGTTATAGTATTTGTTAATATTTTGAAGTAGCTTCTATTTTTATATTTTCATATAAAAATAGTTATTTCATATTATTTTAATATTTATGTTTTCTTTTTCTTTTTTGTTATGTTCTTTTGTTATGTTTATTATTATTATTTTAATATTTCTATTTAACTTCATATTTATTTCAGTTTTAGGGTTAATAGTTTTAGTAATTTTTGCAACTTTTTTTCAAGTTTAAGTTTGTCTAATATTTATATTTTATTTTATTTCAGCTTTTTTCAATGAACAAAACGATTTTAATAGTTTTTGTTTTACTTAATAACAACACTGCAAATAACGAGTTAAAAATGTAAAAGTGTGACTTGTTAGGTTTTATTCGTCACACTAGTACTCACTAGATTATCAAGTTAAGAACATTGCATTGTGGCATGTGTTTTGTGAAGTGTATTCCATGTTATATACTGCACAGTTTGGAAAATGTTGCAATTATGCTTACATAAAATTTCTATACATACTTTATATGTATATTATATAATGCAGAAATAGTATGAGAAGTATGGTAGTATGCTGTTGTAAACAAGGTTAGAGAGGGAGAAATGTAGAGAGTAGCGAGAGCGCGAAATCACCATAGGGTGCAGTAGAGCTTGATTTCACTGTTTTGAATTACAGAGCTGGGTCTTTAATGGAAGAGTTTAATTTCTGAATCAAAGGTCAGCACTGTAATTTTGCTCTGTTAATAGATGCTGGGGCAATGTAATTGGATCATTACAGCAGGAGATAATGATTGCTTGGCGGCTCATGTGACACCGAGCACCAACTTACATCGCCGCAACCAAAATCAAATATGCTAACTTAATCAAAACCGGCACGGGCAAGCAATATAAGCAGACTTTAGAAGAGCAAGCCTCTAGTACATAATTACAATAATTACAGATTATTACATATAGACCTGCTTGTTTTTGGGGTGGTTCTCCCATCAGTTTGTTGTAGTTGTGCAATGCTTTGTTCAGACTTGAACCCATTTGTGGAAATAAGTGCTACAACTATCTTTGCCAAACACATTTAGCAAAATCACACTAATGCTAATTTATCCTGCTGAAAAATGTTAGACTGCTTGTCTAAGCTAGTCATTAGATGGTCATTAGCTGGCCCAAGATTGATAATTTATTGATAATAAATAAGTCCAAACTAAGTTAGTCCAAACTGTTTTTTTTCACTGGTCAATAGCTTGTTCAAGCTGATATTTGACTATTTAGTCCAAGATGTTTCAAGCTCCTTATTTAGCTGGTCTTTGGCTTAGAATGATATAGTCAAAGGTAGTCATTTGCTGAAAATGCTACACATAAACTTTTCTAAACTAGTTATTAGCTGTTTAGAGCTCGTCATTAACTGGTCAAAGCTGCTAATAAGCTTTTCTAAATTAGTCATTAGCTGTTTAGAGCTTGTCATTAACTGGTCAAAGCAGCTAATAAGCTTTTCTAATCTAGTCATTAGCTGGTCCAAGCCAATCATTAACTGGTCAACGCTGGTCATTAACTAGTCAAAGCTGCTCATTAGCTTTTCTAAGTTAGTCATTAGCTAGTCAAAGCTAGTCATTACTTGGTCAAGCCTGCTCATTAGTTTTTTTTATGTTAGTCAAAGCTGGTCATTAGCTTGTCTAATGCTGAGTTCACACTGCACGATTTTCAAACTCGTTGGATCGCCGTTGTTTTCACACTGCGTGACTATCTGGGGTAGCATTCAGTTGCTGCTGTGTTCACATTGCACGATGGATCGACGACAGGGGGTTTCACCCTGCATGACTTCACAATAGGAAGAATTGCCGACAACTCTGTCTGGTCCGCAAACTACGTTTCACAAAAAAAACACACGCGAGAAGTGATAAGGAAATAACGCGAGAACCCACGTGCGTCAGACCGGAGTTCTCGAGCCAGACTGTAATTATTAAAAAAAAAT
>NW_015505898.1:28360-31184 GCF_001515645.1 Sinocyclocheilus grahami
GGCTGGTCAAGCAAATGTTTGTGCTTGTTTCTGTATGATATAATTGTTCATATATCTATTAAAATACTGATATTCTGGTCTATAACTCCTCCCCGAACTTCCTTCTGCCCTGTATCTTGGTCTCTCATTGGCTGTAGGTCATCGCCGATGTAGTTTTCAGTCAGAAATAATTTCACACAGCGTGATTGTGAATCGCGTGAACAAGCACCGATTCGCCTCCGATGTCCGGCATTTGTCGGCGAGTGAAAAATCGGGCTAATATCGTGCAGTGTGAACTCGGCATAAGCTAGTTAACCAGTCAGGTTGACTATCTTAAACTAATATTACCAGCTGGTAGTGTTAGTGGTTTTGTGCTTGTCCAAAATGTTCTACCAGCTTGGACAAGCTAATAATGACCAGCTCAAGACCAGTTACCATGATCCAAAGCTTAAGTTGGATTTTATAGCAGAGTATATGCCATAGTTTTCAATAGACTATGTACTAAATGGAAAATGTGCATTATTGAGACAGGTTCTCTGGATCTTTCAATCAAGGGTGCCAAGTTCCACCTACTTTCAGGCAGATTAGCTCTCTTGTCTGTATTTACATGCGTGAGCTTCTACCTCTCGTGCCTAGAGGAGGGAGGGATTGCCTTCATTAGGGTCATCAGAGAGCATCTGCTCTACTCCACATCTCCTGAAAGACTCTGGCGATGATGTTATTCTTCTGTTCTTAGAGATGAGCTCAAGCGGTGTGTCAGCTCTGCACAAACGGCTGCTTCCATCACCCCCCAAGCCATTGGCAGATCTATGAGTTGGAACAATAAAGTATGTATTCCATAAATGTTAAGTAGGTGTTTAACACAGGCCACTTCGCTCACAGTGGCCATTCACTGTGAGGGAATAATCATATGTTCTATGATGAAGAGCTCCTCTGCTTTAGAAAACATACATAACTCAGTTCTTATAGAGAGGCAATTGAGGTGGCCTCTTCACATGGAAAATCCTCATATACATTAGGTTTTGATTCATAAAAAGGTATTAGAACCAATGAAAAAAATTACGAAACATGAAGTAATGCATGTATTTCCCACTTATGGAAACTAAACCGACTATAGTAACTATGGCTTTTGGGTATACGATGAACTGATGAACATTGCCTTTTTCCTTGGCGAATGCGTAACAAATCTGACCAATCACCTCTAGTTCACTTTAATTAGATCATTATGCTAAAGCTTGGATTTCCTGCTCGTGTCTAGACATGACCAAATATCATAACATCCATGTCCATGGAAAAAACACGACTCACCTTGGATGTAGTCAGCTGGACTTTAAAGGCCTCCCTTGACTTATTGAAGTTTAAAAAGCAGAACAAAGGGAGGGAGCAATGCAGAAGAATCTGTGTATCATTCGATCATTCATTTTTTTATTTAATATTGAAAGTAGAAAAATTAGAATACGGCTCCTTTTTCGTTTTTTTTTTCCCCCCAAAAAACGAAAATTCAGCTTAAATTTTAGTTTTTCGTTCATGGGTGGAAAAATGAATAAACAGCTTGAATATTCGATTTCTACATGTGGGCGGGAGTTAAACGCCCCTTTCTGCTGATTGGTCAGCCGAAGATCAAACCGTGCCATCATCAGTTCTTCTGCAGTATCATGCAGCAGAATAATAGTCCTCCACTGCTGCAGTTGTATGGATTCTTAACGCATTTATTGCAACTACATTTAGTCTTTTTTCATCAAACAAACAGGCTAATGAATAGCTTGACACAACTCATACTGGGGCAGAGTCTAGACAGGGCTTTCTTCTGTGTAGATATAAATGATATTCTTTGCATCAGCTGGGCATGGGCTGTCATAGCCTACCCTGCTCACCCAGTAAGTCTGTTTAAGTAATTAATTAATTAATTAATTTGTTTCAAAATAAATATTATAAACAATTCTTTCATAAAGGAAAGAATAATAAATTGGCTTGGGTATATATAGGCCTATGTTCATGCAAGAACTGTCATTCTGACTGACAACCGGAGAACAACAGATATTAAATAGCCTACTGTTAGAGTTATATAATGTAGTCTTGTGTTTTATTAAAATGTATTATAATTGATATCTCAAAAGGATATGCACTTGTGTGCGGCGTGAGCTGCTGCGCACTCGCACTGCAACGCAAGATTTTCATAAAATATAATAACTTGCCATTTCAGTTTGTTTCTCACCAAACCCTCAGTATACCTTCAGAATGCTTGGTATATACGCCACGAGATGCATAGGATTATTTTAGACAGATATGCATCCGCTTCATAAAACAAACAAACAAAAAAAAAACCGAAAGTCACCATTCTCTGCCATTAAATTGGCAAGTGCGAACAGGACATTTTTGTGTTATTAAGTAATAAGCCTTTAGAATCACATTAAGGTGAGTGAGTAGTGACTCTAGTTCACACAGTTCCAATACATTGTGATGGGTTAAGTAAACTAAATAAGCAGACACACTACATTCAAGTGCAGACCAGTATTGAAGTGCACAGGAAATAAGCAGCAGTCATATTTAAAGCAGTTTAAATTAATATTGAATACTGATTGATATTCACTTGGATTTTTTCCCCATCGAGGGGAAATAACTTAATACTCTGTCATTTATAGTCGTCGTATGGTAAAATGTATTTTTATTTGTGTATTGTTACGTTCAAAATAACTACAAAATGTCATGCCTTTGACAAATAAAGAGAACAACAGAATGCGCTGCTTTAGCGCGTCTCGGTCTCCTTGAGCATCTTTCCGGCGCATGCCACAAACATGAACCACAGGGAATACTTGTCTTTTAAAAGGCTTCATTTAGATTATTT